>NC_047134.1:4031913-4261913 GCF_009829125.3 Periophthalmus magnuspinnatus | reverse complement strand
TTTTGAAGCGTGTGTGTTGATTGTTTGCAGTGTGTGGTTTGTAAATATATATTTATTTTGACCCATAGCACTTGTTTTGACTGTATTTTATATACAAATATACATTTTATATTGTGTTTTGATATGATATATAAATGGACAGTAATAGAGCAGCTGGGTGTGCAGATACAGATTCCTCTCAGTGTGAGTTTTCAGTAGGGCCCTCACTGATGTCTGTGGGTTGAAACATTCAAAAGTTATTGCACTTTTTCCAAACGTTCTCCAAATGTCTTCATTCAGATAGGTGTGGAGAGGCCTGGACTTACTCATGATAAAATGATTGTAAAACTCTCATTTTTATAGGTATTGACCTCAAATTTGAAATGTAAGTGGTCAACGGTCTTGTCAGTTGAGGTATGGTGTATTTTTGTCCCCAGCTCCCTACTGCAGCTTTCTACACCTTCATTTTCACAAAATTTCTTTGGTGAGGATGAGAAAAAAATTGTTTTTATGTGTGTTCCAAAGTGTATAAATGCTCAGCAGACAAACTTACAGTGATTCTGACACCTGTGGGTAAAACTATAGTTTGTTACCTTTACAAAGACCCCAAACTAGTGTAGTTACTACTGAGGGTTCAATAATGGTGATTATTTTAATTTGGAGAGGTCAGAACAAAGGCAATTTCACCAAAATCACCCGGAATGCTAAGGGGTTTTAAGCACTCAACAATAAAAGTATGTCGCTGTCGTTTCGCTTCTCTCTCGCGCACTAATGTGCGTCTGTCTGTCACAGCTTCAGACTCCACGTGTGTCTTAACCTTAACACAGGGGTCACCAACCCTGTGCCCGCGAGCGCCATGTCGCCCCCAAGCCCCACATGAGTCGCCCGCAGACCTGTTCTAAAAATAGCACAACTCACTAATGAGCTGCATCTAAAATTAAATTTTATTCTGTTGCTATTTTTTTTTATCACCCTTGCGTTTATATAGATTTAAAAGTGACAATATCTTAAACATATGTTTATTGTGCGTGTGACAAAACCAGTGCTCTGCTCTGCGTTGTGAGGATGCGCTGAATGCAGTTTCTTACTCCAAAACATGGTAGAAAATTAAGAGATCACTTTCACAACGATTTAAGACAGTAAAAGAAACCTGCACGTATCTCATCTGCAGAGCGACTGTGGTGACGGCAAAGCGGC
Source organism: Periophthalmus magnuspinnatus (assembly GCF_009829125.3). NCBI lineage: Eukaryota > Metazoa > Chordata > Actinopteri > Gobiiformes > Gobiidae > Periophthalmus > Periophthalmus magnuspinnatus. The sequence continues at coordinate 4,260,737 of NC_047134.1, read as the reverse complement.
ACAATGAGGAGGGACACTTCACTACGTCTCACAAAACTCCACACTAACTACCCACGGGGAAGCGCACTCCCCACGGGGACGCGCACTCCCCACGGGGACGCGCACTCCCCACGGGGGCGCACACTATGGGCAGAACAAGCCCAGAGCTAAACGCAGCTGTGGGTAAACAACAGGCTTTTTTCAAGACACCGGTGAAAAAGTCACACAACGCAACCGAGATTTATTTTAAAATATGTAAGCTTATTTTTCTTTAACATTACATAATTGATAACTTTATGAAACATGGTGAAATGTATATTATTTATGTTTTGTTAAAAAGGTTTGTCAATGGATAGTGAAAATGGGACACTTTTCCTATGAGATGTAGTGATGTAAGTGTCATCTGGAAATTTAACAATTACTAAGATTAGTAAAGTTAATGTGCTAAATACTGATATCTATTTCCCTCCTTGCTCATTGTTGATAATTATTTTGAGAAGTCATTAATGTGATCAGTGTCTTGCAACATGATCAGTGTGTTCACATAGATGATCATCATTTATCATTATTAATAATATATAACTAAAGGCAAACTGAGAAAATGTGTTATTTCAGAAGAGCGTCTCAAACTGGTAGCCCTTCGTATGACTCAGTGCCCATAAAGTAGCTCTCAGGTTAAAAAAGTTTGGTGACCCCTGCCTTAACAGCATATGGCGCCAAATCAAACACAGAAGGAATAGTTTAGAGTCCATAAAGATGTTCTACACAAGCTATTAGCCATGTTTTTATTTTTGGACAATCCGCCTCTTATTCAACTGCTGATGCAATAATATGTATGTAGATTCAATAGCGCAAGCATATGGTGGCGCATTTCTAGGAAAAAATCAGTTGAATTCTCATAAAAAACAACATAACATTTAAGTCTAGGAGCGTGGACAAAAGCGGACTGTGACTTTCATAACCGCGGGAAGCAGGGGTGCTGGGGGTGCAAGAGTAGCCTGTGCTAGATTCCCAGGGGACAAAACTATATCTATTCCTAATAGAGGTAAGATTACAATTAAACTAATACTCATTTAAGTGGTTTTCACACATGCTGGTGTGAAACCCTCGCTCTGTGGAGCAACCCCAGTGCACACTAGATTTATTTTGGTTATTTAACTTTTTGATCGGCCTTATTAACTTGCACCCATCATTCATCCCTAACACACAGCTTGAGCCAAGTGCGAGTCCATCAGCTGATCCCTGAACTTTTTTTTTTTTTAATAACAAAGCGCTTCAAGCAGACGGAGCCTCGTGAATAAAGGCGCACACGCTCGCTTCCTCTGCAGGAGGTTGTCTTTTCTTTCTCCTGTGGCTAAATACACCATGGAGACTGTCCGCTCCAAAGTACGAGTGGAGCTGCTCTGAGACCTCTTCTTTCAGCGCTCTCGGTCCGGCCTATAGTGCAACTGCTGGGCTCTTTTACGTCGACCCGTCTTAATGACAGTGTGAAAAATTGAAATGAAAGAAACCTACCCTATTTTGTGCCATTTTACATGGGTGGTGGAGCGTTGTCCAATCTCCGATCTGCTGGTCAGGGCCAAAGACAAAGATGACCTTGGCAGAGGTGGTCAAAGTACTGCATTTCATTACTTGAGTTTTAGTATAGTTGCTCTGGTCAAATATTACTCCAATACAACAAAAGGACCTCAGTCAAATTACTACTTTAGTTAAAGTACTCAAGTATTATCCATAGAAATAATTTGAACATACAGACATTTTTGCAAATCATTTGAAATCAGTATTGTCTATAATGGCTTGACAAGATGCACATTTCAATTTGTCTAATTCTTATACAGTTCTAGAAAAAAAGATTAGAACTGACCCTAATGACCCTAAAATAGATTAAAACTTTGTCACCACAAATGTAATGGAGTCAAAAGTATATTAAGTACCCAAGTACAAGTCAATTAATATAGATACTGTGAAGTTAACTTAAACGTATGTTATGTCTTCACATTAAAGTCAGTGTGGCTACAAACTTTAGGCTAATGTTGTCTATTCCGTTTATTCCAAGCACTGCATGTAGGGTAACTAAAGTCACATCCTTCCTGTTTCACCCTCCAGCTTTTATATAATTACTATATTGATCGTCAGCACTGATTTGCCACCTGCTCTTGACTAACGCCAGAGGCCGTGTCCCAATTTGCCAAAATGCCCTTAAATGCACCCTTCGAAGTGTGCGTCGAAGGGCATTACGTAACTTCCGGCGCTGTCCCATTTCAGCTCACCCGACAAATGCGGACAAAAATGTGCCAAGTGTTTCCATGGAGATCGACCATAACCGAAGTGTCTCATGTCTCATTTCGCCAAATGCATACCCTTCGAAGTACCAAAAAGGTGTATTCCTCAGTGTAGCCCCTTGCTTAAATGGGACAGGCCTACACCACGGACCGTACTTCCACTGCTGTATTTGCGCGTATGTTACGCATGTTATTTTTAATTATTTATAATAATTTATTATTTAATAAAAAAAAGAGTCAAGGTGTCATTCTTGCATCCGTTTATTTCTGTTTAGACTGAATGAACTACGTTTGAATATAAATAGGTAAATATAACGTTCAAAGTTATTTTTTCCCAATTGTAGTTTCTACATAATGTTAACAAAATATACCTTGTTAAAACGTAATAACAGAGACAATATAATTTTTGCATTCATAGTCTATAAACCAGAAAACACTGATTAGCAACGTAACGATTCAGTATTTGGGCAGATTTAATTTGATCTATGGCTAAGCCACTTTTTAAGCCATAAGATTAATATTTAATCAATAATATTAATAAGATTAATACGTTTGTGGAGCCAATCTCAAGCATAATGAGAAGGTTCTACACGTGTCGATGATAGGTTTATGGGAGATTCACTGTTTTTGAAACAAATCTCCAGAGTTGTATAACCCCCGCCCTCCATTTGAAACTATGACATCATCAGATCGTAGAACAGGACTGTGTAAGCTGTATTTCTCATTCTGACACTTGTGTTTGTTCACAGGTGATATTTGTTTGGACAGATCAGCGCTCCATTCTGAGGCTTCATGAGTTTTCAGTATAAATTAAAACTTTCTCCTGCTTGAATCTTATTAATTAATGTGACATTATTGGGTGGCAGAGTGGTTAGCAGCGCTCGTGGCTCATATCTAGAATGTGTTTGTGACTCCAGATCAGGATCCTGGCTCAGACCTGGTTCACTGCTCCTGACGGCTTTAATCCAGAGACACTGAAGGAGAGGGCAGATGCAGAGGACACATTTCTTACCTTTGACTTTTACTGGAGTGGTTGTTTAAAGCAGTTAAAGCCTCTTTGAAATCTGAACCTGGGTTATAGGGCAGGGCCATGTCGTATTGGTCATGATAAATCATTGTTTGCTTTGGGGGTGTTATGACATTTGGAATAGATTTGGAAAGACTGCTGCAAGCATCTAACTCTTACCAAGCAGCATGCTAGCACCATTATTGGTCTGGGGCCCAATCTGGAATAAAATGATAAGGACAGAATTTTGTATGGTGCATGGCATCAGGAAAAGCTGTTCACAGGGCACTGTAGGTCCCCCAAAAAGAAGGCTGTTAATGCAGGAGTTGACAGCACACAAAGGTGTGTACTTGGTTCTACTGGGTCTGCAGCTCAGTAGCGGAACTGCAGCTGCCTAGTAGAAACTATATTCATGCGATTATGTAACATTCATAACAGCCATGACACCAAACCTTATCAAGATGGTCACTAATTCTAAAACTCATTTTGAACACCTTAAGGCAGTTGCATAATAAATGGTTTAAGGCACAAGATGTTGCCATTCTGCTGCAAGGGTTGGCAGTGGACCATTGTTCCCCATCAACACAAAGCCCACTGAAGTTACTCCACGCAGACATGCCACCTGATACAAGTGGGCAGGCAAATACCAAGCTCTGTGTCAGGGACAGAGCAGAGCTGAGTCCCATTCAGCCAAAACCACCTCAAACATCTCAGCCAGTTTTTATATGCCACTAATGCCACCTCAGACCACAGCACCTGGCAACATGACGCCAATGTTCTCTTCATCTCCACACCACAATCTGAGAGCACTCCTACTGATCCTGCCCAAACACAAGACAAACCACAAAACCGCAAGCACACAAGGACAATCACCTCCCAACAGATGCACCAAGTGCGGAAAACTCCCCACCACATACAGCTATAGCCAGTTTAAAGGCAGAATTTACTACCCCAACTGTGAGACACTCAATAAGGAGCAGTGGAGCAGCGATTATTATTATTATTATTATTATTACTATTATATTTGTATTATGCGGGCGCTTTGAGAATAAAATTGTAACATTTTAACATTAAAGTCATAGTTTAATGAGAATTAATTCACAATTTTATGACAATAAAGTTGTAATTTTACAAGAATAAAGTCGCAGTCAGCGCAAAGATGTAATTTTATCCAGACTTAGGGGACGGCGTAATTCACCACCACGACCAGAGTGCAAAAGAATGGCCTTTATTTGAGTTAAAAGATTACATTAAAACCTACGTACGATAGTAGATCTTTATATTGCTGGCCGTTTAAACATTAACAACTGTTGAATCATTTACCCAGATATGACACCCATGAGCCTCTGTGCGTAGCTGAGCGCTCCTGGGCAGGACACCGACAGGTGTAGGAGTCTGTGCCTGAGGTGTACCTGGAACATCCACAGATACAGGGTGTGCGCAGTGCTCCAGACCCTGTACTGGGGAACGGAAGACAGTGTGCAATGTCGATCCCGCATAAAGAATTCGGGATCAGGGACTGAAACAAGCTGTCTATAAAATTTGTCTATAAAATAGCTCTAAGTACTAGATAACAACAAAACAAAAAGAAAGAAAAACATTATATAGATATAGATAATATAATATAATATAATATAATATAATATAATATAATATAATATAATATAATATAATATAATATAATATAATATAATATAATATAATATAATATAATATAATATAATATAATATAATATAATATAATATAAATAAATATAGATACATTTACAACAAAACATTACTTTGATAACATTGTTTCTTATAAACGTGATTTATATTTGTATTTACTGTAATTGAGAAGGACTGCACTAAACTGTGACCATCTGCACACAGAAACAGGACAGCACAGTGGACGTAGAGATTAGGCTACTTCGGTGCGTAAAGCCGGGGCTGCCCAGTGCGCACGGCTCCACAGGCCCGGGGGGGCTGAAGTTATCAACAAGGAGCACATCTTTGAACGGTGAGTGTGCGCAAAGTGCCCATGTTTACAACAGTAGAGAAGCGAAGGTAAACGAAGCGGAGTATGGGACTGCACTGAGACTCCTCCACCTGTTAGTGAAGAGTGGGTCTGCGCTGAGACTCCTCCACCTGTTAGTGAAGAGTGGGTTTGCGCTGAGACTCCTCCACCTGTTAGTGAAGAGTGGGTCTGCGCTGAGACTCCTCCGCCTGTTAGTGAAGAGTGGGTCTGCGCTGAGACTCCTCCGCCTGTTAGTGAAGAGTGGGTCTGCGCTGAGACTCCTCCGCCTGTTTAGTGGAGTGTGGGTCTGCGCTGAGACTCCTCCGCCTGTTTAGTGGAGTATGGGTCTGCGCTGAGACTCCTCCGCCTGTTTAGTGGAGTATGGGTCTGCGCTGAGACTCCTCCACCTGTCTGCGTCTCAGAGCACAGCCTGTGTTCTGTACAGTGAGCTCCAGGGGGCGCCAGTCTCTGCAGCTTTTTCCAGGAGAAGTCCAGTCACTCCACAGGGACAAAATGTGGCCTACTTCATTCAACAGTTTGTGGCTGATTAAAGGCAGCGTACAGCAAAATTGGAAGCAGAGTCAAAAGCAGAGTCAAAAGCAGAGTCTAACGATGAGTCTAACAATGAGTCTAACAAATTGAGATTACACCACTGTTTTAAATCCTCTCTTAGAGGGAGTCATGCACTCCTGTATGAAAGAGACCACAGAATAAATGCGACCTTGACCAAAGTGATAGAAAAGTATAGCCGCTATATCTCAGTTTCCTGTGATTACAAGAATATACTGTTATACTGTTGCATGGGAAACAGAACGTTTTGTACCTTTGTGAGAAAGCAAGTAATCTATTATATTTGTATATTGTTCATTAAATGTCAATGTTTTTCGCTACAGTTTTATCCTCATAAAATTCTGACTTTATTCTTATGAAACTATTACTTTATTCTCACAAAATTACGACTTTTTCTGGCTTCGACTTTATTCTCATTAAATTACGACTTTAATGCCGTCGTAGTTTCGTAGTTAAAAATACTACCATTTTCCATTTTGAGATGCAAATGAAAATCAGTTTAAATTTAATGGAAAATTAAATATATTTGTTTATTAAACATTAATTAAAACAAACTTGGTCATAAAAAGGATATTTACCTGTTAATCTTGTTCACACTTTAGTTACAGTTAAATGATTTGGCCCCATCTTAATCCTGCACCAGTCACTTACTACACTAATATCAGATAGAACTGAATATCCCTAAGCTCATTCTTTAACGTAGTAGTGTTTTCATTTATTAGAATTTAAAGCTCAGCAATATGATAAAATCTATTATGATAAATATTTTTACTTTTATATTTTTGGATTCAGTTGTATTTTGTCGTATTAAAACAAATAAAAATGTCTTTCTTAATTTCATGAACATAAACAAGACAGACTTTTAATCAGTTTCATTTCACACAATAGCCATATTTCCTTCATCCAGAGTCTTGCGTCTGCTCCAAACCTGTTGTTTTTCCTGACAGAGGACTGGCTATAGACTTCTCCGTTCAAAAGACCCAATCTGATTATTGACCACTAGAAATGACTGAATCTCTGTTTGATTCATTGCACAGCCCTTTTTGTAATGGCTGCTCCAGTTTGTTGTTGGAGTAAATGGCAGAAAATCACAGGGGGTGGATTTTCTATATTATTGGTAAACTGCTTTGTATATTCATCTCAAAACTCTGCAGCATTCATTCAAATTAAAGTCATTCATAAAAATCACTAATAACATAAGAGCCTTAACTGTTATTTATACTGAGATCTGAAATGGTTCTTGTTGTTTCCACAGCAGTTCACACTTTGAGATATTTTTACACTTCATCATTTCAAGTTCCAAACTTCTCAAAGTATGTTTCTGTTGGATATGTGAACGACCTTCAGATCATTCATTACGACAGTGACACAAAGAAATTGGTCCCCAAACAAGAGTGGATGAACAAACTCACAGAGGAGGACCCTAGGTACTGGGAAAGAAACACTCAGAGATGTTTGGAGAATGAGCAGGTGGGAAAAGGAAACATAGAAACTGTGAAACGCCGCCTTAATGTGACCGGAGGTTTGTGTCGTCTGCACTTTTCAGATTATCATGTATCAACTTTTTATAAATGAAACACATTTAGTCTGAAATATTTATGGACAGTTTTTTCTTGTAGTGAAAGTAGGAAAAATGTAGTTTTGATGTAAATCTTTTTGTTTGTTTGCAGCACTGGAGTTTTGTTGGTCAGGGATCAGGGCTGTGGTACATTTACTTGTTTTTCATATTCTATTCAGTCAATCTTTGTATATAACCCAAAATCACAACAGCAGTTTCCTCACAGAGCTTCACAAAGTTGTAGATTTAAAAGAAACAATAATGAAACATTGACCAACTGAAGCTGTAAAATGTGAGGAATTTAACCATTGCAAATGTAAACATTTCACTCCAAAATGCAACTTGTGATTTATAAAAAATGAAATAAGAAGTTTGAATCCTTTAAAGGATTATCTGAAGCTCTATGGCTGTGAATGGGACAATGAGACTAGTGAAATCAGAGGATATGAGCAACACTCTTTTGATGGAGAAGATTTTATTTCATTGGATTTTGACCCTGAAACTTTTGTCGCTCCAAAACAACAGGCTTTTATCACCAAACTGATATGGGAGAGGGATGGAGAGGCTGTCAGAGTGAAACACTACATCATCCATGAATGTGCTGAGTATCTGAAGAAATATGTGCGCCACGGAGAGAGCGCTCTGAACAGGATAGGTAAGAGACATGTAGTTTTAAAACTCTATAACAGATAATGACAAAAACTGTCATAATTATATAATATGTATAATTCATATGTATATGTATATGTATAATGTGTATAATTCACGCTGGAGGGAAACAGACAATAACGACTATGGACTATAATGATTATCTGCTCCCATTTCAGCTAAACACTACAGGGGAGGGCATCTGACACACAGGGATACAGGAGGATGGGAGGGCACCTGACACACAGGGATACAGGAGGATGGGAGGGCATCTGACACATAGGAGGCTGGGAGGGCATCTGTAAACATGTCAGTAGTTGTGTAATGCACTGTTGTGGTGCTGTGTAGAGCTCCCCCTGGTGTCCCTGCTGCAGAAGTCCTCCTCAGCCCCAGTCACGTGTCACGCCACAGGCTTCTACCCCGACAGAGCCATGCTGTTCTGGACCAAAGACGGAGATGAGCTGCTGGAGGACGTGGAACTTTGAGAGATCCTGCCCAACAGAGATGGGACCTTCCAGACTAGTGTGTCCCTGGACCTGTCCTCTGTCCCCCCTGAGGACTGGGACAGGTACCACTGTGCATTCCAGTTGTCCGGGGACAAAAATAAGTATCTGACCAGACTGGACCGTTGCATGATCAGAAACAATGGTGAGTTTTTGATCACAGGGATGTCACAATATCACATTCTAGTCTGAAGATTATTGTGAGAAGAACTATCACGACAAAAAGATTCTGTAGTTTTTGACCTCTGACCAAACAAGAGTTACATCCTTAATTGAGTTTGTTGTGGTTAATAGCAGACACTTGACCCACCCTGCCTAGTATGAATGTGGTGTGTGAGTGTTGGTGGTCAGAGGGGTTGATGGGGCAGATTGAGGGCAGAGTGAACAGATAATGCACCAAATTGTAAAGTGACTGAGCGTCTGGAAAAGTGCTGTATAAGATGATCATGCATTATTCCTTAGGGGATGCTCACACTCACTCAATCAGACCCAAGCATAGAAAGCCCCTAAAGCGCGGTACGTTTGTCCAGTGTGAGTGGACTTTGGCCTGGTTGGAGGAAAGTTCTTGTACACACACACACACGCTATTTATGTTTACGAGCCCGTGTATCAGGACACATTTGACAGCTATATCATCAGGAGCTTCATGCCCCTGGTAGGGTCACCCATGGCAAACAGGTCGAGGGGGATTGGGTCAGACTACGAGTGGTTCAGAAGCCCGTTATGACGAGTGAAAAAGCAAGGTCAGCTACATTGCCCAGACCGCCGTCACTGGGGCCCCACCCTGGAGCCAGGCTTTGGGTGAGTGCCTGACAGCAAGCGCCTGGTGGCCACGAAGACCACGAGGACCGGTCGGGCACAGCCCAAAGGAACGACGTGGGGCCGTCCTCCTGTGGACCCACCGCCTGCAGGCTGATCCATGAGAGGCTGGTGCAGAGAGATCTGGGCAGCAGTCGAAGGCATGGGCCTTGACAACCGGATCTCCGGACATGGATACTGGTTCTGGGGACATGGACTGTCACCTCGCTGGGGGAAAAGAAGCCTGAGCTTGTTCGAGAGATTGAGCGTTACCAACTAGATATACTTGGCCTCACCTCCATGCACAGCTTGGGCTCTGGAACCCAACTTCTTGAGAGTGACAGACATTTCCATTTATTGGGCGTTGCCCCCAGGGAGAGACTGTGAGCTTGTGTGGGCTTGCTTATTCCCCACAGCTCACCTGCCTCGTGTTGGAGTTCACCTCAGTGAACGAGAGGGTTGCGTCCCTGCGCCTTTGGGTTGAGGACAGGTCTCTCACCATGTCGGCCTACGGGCCAAACAGCGATGCAGAGTCCCTAGGAGGGGTACTAGACAGCGCACTGACCAGGGACTCTGTTGTTCTACGACTTCAACGCCCAGGTAACGACAGTGACACCTGGAGGGGGGGTGATTGGGAAGAACAGCCTCCCTGATCTGAACCTGAGTGGGGTTCTGTTGTTGGACTTCTGTGCTAGTCACAATTTGTCCATAACGAAAACCATGTTTGAGCACAAGATACCAGGACACCCTAGGTCGGCCTCGAAGAGATTCTGGTAAACTGTCCAGCGCCCCAAGAGGCAAAAGCAGTGCTCCACCAACACTGTTTACAATGCAGGCGGAGAGCTGCTGACCTTAACAGAGGAAGGAATACTTTGAGGATCTCCTCAATCCCACCGTCACGTCTTCCGAGGAGGAAGCAGAGACTGGGTACCCGGAGGCGGACTCATCCATCTCCCTGGCTGAAGTCACTGAGATGGTTGGCAAGCTCCTCGGTGACAAGGCTCCAGGGGTGGATGAGATCCATCCTGAGTACATGTTTCAGGTGGTTTGCGATTGTATGTTTCAGGTGGTTTGCGGTTGTATATTTCAGGTGGTTTGCGGTTGTATGTTTCAGGTGGTTTGAGGTTGAAAGAGGAATTAATTAATGTACTGGTCTAATATATCATATTCTTCCCAGATGATAGGAATTTTTATTGGCTCTCAGGTCTTCAGTTGAACTGGCCCAATTGATCATAATCAGTACTTTTTACAGCAAATTTGAGCAATCCTACCAATATAACCTAAATAACATCACATTGCATTGTCATACAGACCTAATATTAATATTTCAAGCCTTATTTAAAGTATAGAGTCAAAACTATGTTAAATGCACCCATCTGAATTATCCACTGTATTGACCACTGGCCCTCCATGTCGAATATTTTTCAAGATATGGCCCTCGTTGAAAAGAGTTTGGGCACCCCTTATTAAGAGTATGAATTCACTTAAAGTAACTAAACTAGACATTTAGGATGCAGACAACGCACATCAGTACCTGTGTCTGTGATGTTAATGTGACTCACCTGTTGTACCCGTGTCTGTGGTGTTAGCGTGACTCACCTGTGCTGTCCCCTGTCTGTCTCAAAGAAGAACTGCACAGCTCTCATCTCTCCTGTGTCGGCTGCTCTCGCTGTTGTTCTCACTGCTGCTGTCCTTGCTGTGGTCACCTTCATCTTGTACAGGAGATGTAAAGGTAACACAACATTTAGTCATGTGTTTCTCCTTTTGTCCAAACTTCAAACATTAAACTAACATGTTTTTTTGTTTTTGTTTCAGCCAAACAGCCCACGCCTCATAAGTAACACTTTTATTTACTATTTACTTTATTTACTTTTATTAATACTACTACTATTACGGTACTGTGACGATAAGTTAGGAATGTGCAAATCGATTTTAAGTATCGATACTTTCGATACCAGCTGTTCTAATTTATTGTATCGATAAAGTTCTAGAAGAATCAATACTTGTATGAAATTTCATATAAGCCTTTGTGACTCATCATAACACAGTGTTAATGTGATTTCCAAAGTAGATTTGTGTTTTAAACTGTTGTTCAAAGAGTAATCTAGAGGCAGAAGCAGTGCTTCACTGTGTGTAATAAACTGTACTTTTGTGTTGTAGCTCCAAATGAGCCAGAAGTGCAGGAGTTGAACCCTCAGCCACCGTGAGTCTAACACTTTACTCTGTGTTTATCATCTGCTCCAAACCTGCTCCTTTAAGGGTGAGCTCATACTCGCCCAATCCAACCGTGTCCAATCAGAAGCCCCTAAGCCAGACAGGTCAGACAGGTCAGACTCATTTGTCCCTTGATACAATTATATTTGGCACTCGAGATCATATCAAATATGTATTAAAGCTGGCGCGCAGGCCGCCGCGTCAGTATAGCGCATGCACCTCTAATAATACGAATCCCAGAATGCTTTGCAAATGTGTTGGCGCTGGCCCCCACCACTTTTGTTGACACTCAGTAGCATCTGCTACCTGTCGCTTCACTCAAATTTAATCCACCCCTTCTGAAAAACATGCAGATCTTGTTGAAATGTTTCAATAAATATTAAATTTGGCCCACGATTTAGTCACAGTTTTTAATTTTGGCCCTCTGTGAATTTGAGTTTGACATCCCTGTCCTAAGGGATTCACGCCATTCTGAGGCTTCATGAGTTTTCACAGTTTAATATTAAATTCAAACTTTCTCTTGCTTGAATCTTATCAAATATGACATTATTGTGTGGCAGAGTAGTTAGCAACGCTCTTGGCTCATATCTAGAATGTGTTTGTGACTCCAGATCAGGATCCTGGCTCAGACCTGGTCCACTGCTCTCAACGGCTTTAACCCAGAGACACTGAAGGAGAGGGCAGATGCAGAGGACACATTTCTTTGACTTTTACTGGAGCGGTTGTTTAAAGCCGTCATTCTGTTTGAAATCTAAACCTGGGTTATAGGGCGCAGCCGTGTCGGTCATGATAAATCTGTTGCTCTAGGGGTGATAGGAAATTTGGAATAGGAAATTTGGAATAGATTTGGAAAATAGAATTTGATTGCATCAAACTTCTTCCACTTAGGCCCAGAGCATCTTAAACACTGACTGTGGAAGATCTTACTGTATATCTATAACATAAAGAGCGTAAGACAAGTTTCACAGTTAAAGGTGCCGTACCTGATTTTTACTGTTTTAAAAATGTAAAAAACAGAACTAGTTCATTTTAAATGTTTGCAGTGGTCCAAAGTTATTCTCACTTACCTTATGCATTCAGAGCATCCTAATTATTCACCATGATGAGTTTATAAGCACAACTCTCACCGACCAGAGTGGAGTTTTGTCATTGTAATTATCTGGACCATACAGACTCTAAAACACATATGAAAAGACCTTTTTATACCAAAGACAGAGGTCTTATTAAATCAAAATGTCCAAAAAGAACATTATCCTCACATATTTTGTATTTAGAAGCTTTCAATCTCCATATTTCAGCCTTTATTTGGCTCATAATATGTTTAAAGTCTCCAATAGAAATGTTTGACTAGTTGACTGCTAAACTAATCGTTAGCTGCAGTCATAGTTTATACCGTTAATGTAAATCTTCTCTTTTATATTGTGATCAAATTGTAGTCCCTGCTCTACTGGAGCACCTGTAGGAGACCAAGGACAGATTTATGATTTAACTTTGTTTTTTAAGGCACTAAAGACGTTTATTGATATTTTGCAACTGATGTTATCAACATTCCCTGGGTGTGTGATGCTAACTGTAGGCACTGCTCTGTCTGAAGATCTGTTATTCAACTTAGACTTAAATCTGAGTTTTGTTTTAAAAAACTGTTAAACAACTCCCTAAATTTATATTACAAGGTAGATAGCGTTAGCCAACAGTTTTTTAGTTGGTCTCTCACCTTTTTGTTGAAAATCAAACTCCTAAACAGGACCATCAACGCTCCTGAAAAGGTGTTTAAAGTTTAAATCCATTTTGTATTTTTCTTGAGTTTTCAGACCATTTAAAAACTTACTTTGCAAGTGTTTGCTAACTGTTTACTGAACATTCTTCCATAGACATACATGCAGTACACTTCCAGCATGATGTCACTGTATCTATTGTCAATGCTGTTTTTTTCCATTGTGAAAAAGTATTGATTTCGTTTGTTTATTTAAATATCTGCTGGATCAGTTTGTTTATTCTATTTCATTATGGTTTATTATTGTGTGATTTGTATAAACTTTTGTGAAGGCTCATTTTCTTATTAACTGTAGATGCACAGTTTGAACTCATCTGCACATTTTTGCTTTTCAATAAAATCTAATTGGATGAAAAATATTGTTTCCAAATATCCGTGATAAACTTTGGACAGAACGAGACAGGAGCGCCAACTAGTGGTGTACATGTCACTTTATAGTATAGGGCAGGGGTGCTCAGACTTTTTCAGTATGTGAGCTACTTTTAAAATGACCGTGTCTGTAAGATCTACCACCTAATACAAAAATGTTAAACATATATTTATTTGTAAATGTATTATGAATTCTTACATGTACAGTGCATTTTGATGTACCTTGCACAGCGTCATGAGATAATACTGCACAACACAATTGAACTTCTTACATGTTCATAATTAGTTGAATGATGATTACTGCTCTGATGACTTGCACTGAATGGAATCAGTGAGGGATGCATAGTTCGGGCAGTAGCTTCTGACAGTCAGCCAGGAGTAAAATTGCATTTTTCGTTTGAAAGCGATAACAGAGCTAATCATGTTGATTACGGTTTTGTCTTTTTTTCATAGCCATAAAAATCACGTTAAACGAAGTATCAGAATTTACTGCATTTTTTAACACAACTACTTCTATTTTACACATCCATCCGTATTTTTTCTTTTACACATCGAATAAATGACTGGGAAAATCCCCGCAGCCCCCGCGCTCTCACTCGTCACCTTCTAGGGACAACAGAGGCAGATTACTGTAATGATGGTAAAATATTTAGATAGCCCCATGTCTCCGCTTTGAGACGCCGTTTGAATTTACATGAGAGCACGACTGGGCACGGAGTTACGCTGCTGGAAAGTCCGCAACCACGATCTATCTGTGACGATAAGATCCGACGCTATAGGGTTAATAACATTATTTTAATAACAGAAAATATGTAAAATGCATACATTTCCCTGAAATTCATAAAAATGTAATCCTCATTTAAACTATAGATATTTTTTAACCAACTGATTACTGATACTGAAAATATAAAATATAATAAAATGAAATAAATATCAAAATAATACATTAAAATGACCTAAATATCAAAATAATACATTAAAATGAAATAAATATCAAATTAATACATTAAAATGAAATAAAAATCAATAAACTTGATAGCGGCCCCCACTATTTGAGAAGCACTGAGATAAATTACCATGCCTTTTGCTACCCCCTCCCAAACATGTTCAAAAGAATATGCTCCGATGATTCACTAACCAAGCTTAAGACAACAAACAAATTCATCTTTTAAACAAAATTCTTAAAACTGTTTTTGCTGTTTTTGTGAGTTTTGCCAAATGCCAATTGAGAGAATAAATGAAGATACTTAAAATAAAGTTCACAGTTTTTGTTCTTTGTGTTCAATGCACTTTGTTCAGTGGAGTATTTCTTGTGAAACATATAGAAAAGTTACAAACTACATTAACTTCCATTACCTGGTTTTCCTGATTTAGGGGTCACTATTGTATCATTTGTGTACACTGCACATAGGACCTTTATGTGTGGAGTTTGCATGTTTCTCCCCGTGTCTTGGTGGGTTTCAATGAGCAACACACTAAACTTTGAGCTGAGAGAATTTTCTTCTTCAAAATGATAAGTGACCAATGAGCAACTTTGATTTATGCATGACTGAAATAAACAAATCTGATTGCACAGTAGCCTACTATCTGACTCGAGGCACGACGAGGGAGTGGTGCCCAGACCGATATCCTGTTTAAAAATACAGAGGTATATAGTGTAGATTTATCCAGGTGACTAGTTAATAGTAATTCCATAGTTTGCACAACACCTTTGAGGTCATCACCCACTACTCTGGCATGTGTCCTCTGTTTGGTTAGAAGGTGGTTAATTTACCAAGGATACATATGTTACATTACCCATAATACAGAAAAATAATTTAGAAGAAAAAAGAGGCATGGATATATATTGCCTTTGAATATATTTAAGTTTGATTAAATAGGCTAAAAACTAAAACAAGGTGAGGTAAATAGGAAAAAAAAATCTTGAATTTTGCTATATCATTTTGAAACCTGTTTACTTAGCCTACATAATTACACATTTTTCATCAGTTAATATTTTCCCATAAAATATATAGGCTACATAAATAATTCCAATAATCCTAAATTAAAAATAAAAAAGGTCCCGATTTGTAAAAATGTATCCCTTTATTTTGCTGACATAGGCCTATTAGGGTGTTTTGGATATTTTTAGAAATTGTTTTTTTTTTTTTAATTGCCTGGGATCCAGAAGACACACTTCCCAATCCTTCATGAAAATGTGACTCAACACCGGTGAGTCTCCGTTTTCAGATGGGCGTGGATGACAGGTGGACAAGACACGTGCTTGCATGGAAGGGCCTGTCCCATTTCATGCACCCGATGAATGCAGCCAACAAATGTCTCCTGCGTTTCCATGGACATTGGCCATGAACAAAGCATGCGTCCGAGCAGACTTTGGGCACTGCTATATCCCATCATGCACCGCACGTGTCTTCTTCTATGGGAGAAACAATGTATATTTTCTTAAAGTTATGTAATACTTGCTACAATTGGGAAGAAAACACATATACCGTTATATTTGCCTATTGATATTCAAAGGGAAAGATTAGTTCCTTACTTCTTTCAATATAAACAGAAATAAACACCTGCGACAACACCTTGACTCTTCCTCTATGAAATAATAAAGAATTAAAAGTAAAACTGTAATTATTTCAGTGTCCACATGTTTTGGTCATGAGTCAGCAACCGTCATGGTTGCTAGGCGACATAACGTAATCGACGAAACGTAAGTGCACAGACAGGCCGTGTCCGAATTCGTCAAATGCATACTCTTCCAAGTACTCTTCGAAATACCCGGCCGAAAATGTGTACTCCTCAGTGTAGCTAGCTCTGGCCGAAATGGGACAGGCCTACAACACGGCCCATACTACCTCCACTGTCTTTGGCTGTGTCCCAATTCGCCAAATGCACCGTTCAAAGTAAGGACATGGATTCCCTAAATGAAAATGAAAAAAATGAAAAAAAGGCTTAACTCAGAATGAATAAATAGTTTATTAAAAGCATTCACTCCCAGTAACCACTTAATTAAGGGGTTAGAGTTAAGAGTTAGGAGCATTAACTAAGAAGTTTCTAAGCCTGAATCATCAAGGCTTTGTTCATGCTTTATTAAGGCATAAGTATGTGTAGTCATTATAAAGTATTACTGAAAAGTCTTATCAATCATATACTGCACATCATTAGTATAACATCCTGCCAAGATTTGAGTTTGGCAGGATTCAGCGACAGTCCTATAGTCCTCCATATGGATCCTAAATGTGCAATAACTTCAGTTACAAAACACATTATTTCTCATTATGTCATTATTTCTCTTATTTCTCAGAATACCTTCTCACTGTGTTGAGTCATGCGCTAACATTCAGGGCTCCCTCTGGTGGTTCACTGCACTGTGTGGATGATACCATGGATTGCTCCATCTGAGAGACAGATGGAGCAATAGGGTCAGCCTATCTGTCCTCAGTCAGTTCGTGCACAAATACAACGACATGTGTCGACTCTCAGCTTATACAGTGATCCACCTGCCGATCAAAGCCCTTTTTATGGAACTGAGAGGAAGTCATTAAGTGTACATTCACACTCCGCCAATGAGACAAATCCACAAATACTAGCCTACAGAAATGCCATTTGGTTTAGGGCCTTCTTTGGAAGGTGTGGAAAGAATGCTGTGCAAAGAAGCAAGTACAATGTTTTATCATGTAAACATTATATACAGTTAAAATTCAATTTAAACAAGAGAAGCAGGGAGTTTCCCACCTGCCGACAAGTAAGTGGACAAATCTAAATTTCCACAAGTTATAAGTCATTATAAAGTAAAAGTACAGTCTCCACAGAAACTGTTTATAGGAACATAACATACATTATAATACGTTATTTGTATACTACTTGTATACTAATTGTACAATAGCCTATATTCCGAAAACACTTAAACAGGAGAAGTAAGAGTGTCCCACCAGTCGACAAGTTAGTGGGCAACCCCAAATCTCCACATCCTATTAGAAAGTATTAGAAAGTGTACTGATAATAATTTAGTCTGCACTTGCACTTTCTGTTGCTGGTGAGTTGAGACACCTGTATACTGCGCTGTATACAGTACAAGTAACAGTTTTTGTTTGTTTGTTTTTTGAAAAGTGACACGTGGAACAAATTCATTGACTAAACAAAAACTGCAAGTAATGTAGCCTACATAACTTATTTCCAAAATAATATAGGTTATCGATTAACTTTATATTCTCATAATGTCAAAATAAATTTTAAAATTCATTTTTTACATTTATGAACTTTTTTTTTTTTTTTTTTTTTTTTTTTTACAGAGAAAGGAAACATTTAATGGCATCAACAAACATAATGATATAGACAGATGTGTGACTAGCAATAAATGAAAAGCGTTGTCAAATGAGAGAGCAAATAAAAAAAGAGAGCAACTAAGATAGAAGTAAATAAATACAAGAGAGCAGGGAAAGAGAAAGAGAGGGGTCACACAAGCAAGGTAGGTCTTCAGATACAGATTCAGTTACTGCCCCGATTGAATCTCCCATAATGCTATGCTAAGGTGCGATTCAAACTAGAGACCTATATGATATGGTTTCCATTGTGAAGACACACTGGGGTGCAGACAAATAGGAGCAGAGGTCAGCACCACTGGTCCGTGGACAGCTCCTCCAGCTCTCCTCCATGCCTGACCCGTGGATTTGATGATGAGGTTTTGTTTATGGTGACAGGTGGAGTTCACCAAATGTGACCTCTCTCACACAACAGATAGCTCTTGTTACCTTGTGATAATGAACTGTGATCAAAATGTCCACCTAAAAAAGGGAGTGGGAAGAAGTATCATTTATTTAATCCCAGACCCAAATGTAATATTTGATTATCTCTTACATCACAATCAGAGCTTTGTTTTTGTCCATTTTTAGCACTAAAACAACATCATCCACAAGGCTATATATTTTTTGATGACCTAATTTTTCCGGGTCACGGTGAAGGTCAAGTCTGCTTTATAATACATGCATCATTATGAATAAATTAAATTAGACATTAAACTCATGTTCAAGTAATTTCATTTTCAACAAACCTATAATACAGACTTATATGGAGGATATTGCTATTGTACTGTCAAAATTCTGAATGTTTATCATGTTTTTGGTTAATATTTGTGCAGTTACTAAGACATTCCACATGAAACTGGTAACAATGTCTTCTCTATCAACATAAATTAACATATTTGAAATTATTTACACACAATAAACACAAATGCTATGCAAAAACAAAATTGCTATAGGCTCACCCCTCCATTTGATATTTTGACGTAAATGTTACCTACAGTTTTTTTAATCCACAAATTAACTTGACAGAAAGGTAGCTGTTGAAAATGGTGGGTATAGAATATATTGAGTGCTGAGAAGAGAAAAATAGAACATAGACAATATTGGTTAGATAAGTGCCTCATCACATCAACACTTGGCCAGGTGCACTGAATGATAAGTAGAAATTTACCCTGAACAACGTCAGTGTTTGGGGTTTTTTCTTTGGAATTGAAATTGTAAAATATTCTTTACAAAGACAGAAAACACATGAATACATGAAAAAACCCCTTATAAAACAATAGAGTATATTACTTTTACCAGCAATAAAACAACGAACCAAGTCAGAACCAATGTGTGCTTATTGAAGTGTCTCGGAAACCACACCCATGTCATTCTCTTAGAAATTGGTCCATTCTAGTTTCATGGTGAACAGATGGCACGTTCTCTTAAATTGCAATTTTAAGTTATATATGTAAATAAAAATAGAGTTTACAAGCATCAAACAGACTAAGATTTTGCTTTTGTCCTAATATGAACTGTCAGTTTGATCAGGCGCCAATAGAGAGCGCTCCAGACCACACAGAGATAGCCATCTAAAAGGGTGTGTTGCATTTTCCCTATGCCTTAATTCTGTTTGGTTGTAGACCACTATATTGATTACAGCTTGTATGACCAAGCATACATATCTTACAAGGGGTAAACTAATAATAACTTGATTGCAAAATTAAATGTATGCATTTTGTTCAGTAAATTGTTACATTTATTACAACATGCAGAGTGAATAGCTTGTGCAATATTGGCAGGTATCTACTTTAGATATATGACACCAGTGTTGGGAGGAATACTTTTCAAATAAATTCTGAATAGTTGAATTAGAACGTATTCTGTTACATGGTAAAAATCTGTACTGTATTCTGAATATTTAGAATACTTTCACACTGAGTTGCATTGGGCTGTAATGTAAAAACAAAAAACAAAAAAATAAAAAAAATAAATAAATACAGTATAGTTTTAAAACAGCTATATATATTTACACCATTTATTATGCATTAATTTATGCAACAAAAATGTATCATTTTTTCATGAAACTCAAGGCCTTACCTGAAAAAAAGCATTGTTGACAGCAAAAAGCATTGTTTAAAGCTTGAATATGCTAATTTACATATGCATTATTACAGTATTTTGATGTCCATAGGTTGTGAAACAAAAGAGTGGATCTAGAGTATTTAAATCCAAATTCATTTACATATTTTAAAAACAGTTGTTTAACTGGGCAAAAGTGAAGGAGCTCAACCTGCCATATTTTCTTTTTACCAGGAATAAAATCTGCCCGCTAGTAGCAACCGTTCAAACGTGATGACCAGTAGTATGAAGACTCTTGTCATTCAGAGAACCAAGCTTAGAACTTAATAAAATGTTTTATAATATTGCTTTTTTTAAGCATTAAACTAGTTAGTTTGAACTTGTACTTTACAAGAATTAGTTGTTAGTGATCACATTTTAGCTCATTAGAAGGCACCAGATTACATAATGCTGTAAGGTGACACTGATTGGCTCACCTGGCTTATATGGACAGGGCATCAGTGTCTTTAGACTGAACTTGTTTCCATTTCTTACAATGTGTTTCAATATAAATATTCACTACTGTCAAGTTACCAATGACAGTTGCGGTTAATTGCATCTTACTCATTTATACATTGACCCATATAGCCACATGTTTTACTATGCTTTTCAATCATCACTTTTGAGACTTAAAATTGTATAGGCTTGGCTATTAAAACAAAACTTGTTGTGATTTTGGGCGTTACAAAAATAAAATGAATTGAATTGAATCAGTGTGTGTGTGTATCAGTGCATGTGTGTGTCAGTGTGTGTGTATCAGTGTGTGTGTGTGTGGATCAGTGCGTCTGTGGATCAGTGCGTGTGTAGATCAGTGTGTGTGTGTGGATCAGTGTGTGTGTGTGGATCAGTGCGTGTGTAGATCAGTGTGTGTGTGTGGATCAGTGCGTCTGTGGATCAGTGCGTGTGTGGATCAGTATGTAGGGGTGTGTGTGTGTGTGTGTGTGGATCAGTGCGTGTGTAGGGGTGTGTGTGTGTGTGTAGGGGTGTGTGTGTGTGTGTATCAGTGTGTGTGTATCAGGGTGTGTGTGTGTAGGGGTGTGTGTGTGGGGGTGGGTGTGTGTGTGTGTGTGTACAAATTAAGCACAGTTTAGGCCTTGTGCTAAACCATATGAATCCTGAAATAGCATCTCCACAGCTCCCCCTGGTGTCACAGAGTGGTAAAGCACACATTTCACAGAGGGTATTTTGCATGACACACTCCTTCCTGCTGCCCTTTATCAAATATGAAAATACTTTCACTTCAGACGCAATGACATCCACGCACTGATCTCTGTGGGTTTCTGAACATTTTACTGAGAAATACTGAGTTTTTAGGTGGGTTTATGAGATTAAATGAGACATTTAAACGTTTTTAAATGACACATTTAATCATTCTTAAATGAGACATTATGGGGGTTTTTTTCAATGAGACTATTCTACCTTTTGAAAGTAGAGGGTCTGACTGTTCTAGTGTGATATCTTTAGAAAAAGTTATTATTTACCCGTTACTAGTTACCTCACTGGCAGGCCCTGGTCCAGACCAAACTGACTGAGGAACGATCTGAGTTACGTTACTTTGGAATTACTTTATTTGCATTATTGTACTAAATAAATAAATAAATATGTGCAGCTATTTTCATTAAAGATATTTAAATAGAGTGAAGGGTATGTCAAGTAATAAAGCTTGTGAGTTGCATTACAAATACATATATCAAAAATATGGAATGCATATTGATTGAATAAAGTTTCTTAGGGGCATCACATATACATATATATCTTTTGATAGTGAAATCATATAGGTTTTGAATATTGTCATGTAATCACCATCTTTATACTAGAGTTTGAGCACCATGTACTAACACTGAAACTAGATTAAAGGTAACATTGTAAAACGTGAATTATGGAAGACAGTTGGTGCTTTGCAGAAACTCTTTTACCGAGTTAAGGCAACATTGTAGGAGGTGAATCATGTCGTCTGACAAGCACCATCCATCCATCCATCCATTTTCTTCCGCTTATCCGGGGCCGGGTCGCGGGGGCAGCAGTCTAAGCAGGGACTCCCAGACTTCCCTCACCCCGGACACGTCCTCCAGCTCCTCCGGTGGGACCCCAAGGCGTTCCCAGGCCAGCCGAGAGACATAGTCCCTCCAGCGTGTCCTGGGTCTTCCCCGGGGCCTCCTCCCGGTGGGACATGCCCAAAACACCTCCCTAGGGAGGCGTCCAGGAGGCATCCTGAGCAGATGCCCGAGCCACCTCAACTGGTTCCTCTCAACGTGTAGGAGCAGCGGCTCTACTCCGAGCTCCTCCCGTGTGACCGAGCTCCTCACCCTATCCCTAAGGGTGCGCCCGGCCACTCTGCGGAGGAAGCCCATTTCAGCCGCTTGTATCCGCGACCTTGTCCTTTCGGTCATTACCCAGAGCTCATGACCATAGGTGAGGGTAGGAACGTAGATTGACCGGTAAATCGAGAGCTTCGCCTTCCGGCTCAGCTCCTTCTTTACCACAACAGACCGATACAGCGACCGCATCACTGCAGACGCTGCACCGATCCGCCTGTCAATCTCCCGCTCCATCCTTCCCTCACTCGTGAACAAGACCCCGAGATACTTGAACTCCTCCACTTGGGGCAGAGACTCACTACCCACCCGGAGAGAGCAAACCACCTTTTTCCGGTCGAGAACCATGGCCTCGGATTTGGAGGAGCTGATTCTCATCCCAGCCCCAAAGGACACCACGAGGGACACGGTCGAATGCCTTCTCCAGATCCACAAAACACATGTGGACTGGTTGGGCATACTCCCATGAGCCCTCGAGGACCCGATGGAGAGTATAGAGCTGGTCCAGTGTTCCACGACCAGGACGAAAACCACACTGCTCCTCCTGAATCCGAGGTTCGACTATCGGTCGGATTCTCCTCTCCAGTACCCTGGAATAGACCTTACCGGGAAGGCTGAGGAGTGTGATTCCCCTGTAATTGGAACACACCCTCCGGTCCCCCTTCTTATACAGAGGGACCACCACCCCGGTCTGCCATTCCACAGGTACCGTCCCCGACCACCACGCGATGTTGCAGAGACGTGTCAGCCAAGACAGCCCCACAACATCCAGAGACTTGAGGTACTCAGGACGAATCTCGTCCACCCCCGGAGCCTTGCCACTGAGGAGCTTGCCAACCACCTCAGTGACTTCAGCCAGGGTGATGGACGAGTCCGCCTCTGGGTCCCCAGTTTCTGCTTCCTCCTCGGAAGACGTGACAGTGGGATTGAGGAGATCTTCAAAGTATTCCTTCCACCGCCCGACAACATCCCCAGTCGAGGTCAGCAGCTCTCCACCCGCACTGTAAACAGTGTTGCTGAAGCACTGCTTCCCCCTCCTGAGGCGTCGGACGGTTTGCCAGAATCTCTTTGAGGCCGTCCGATAGTCCTTCTCCATGGCCTCCCCGAACTCCTCCCAACCCCGAGTTTTTGCCTCTGTGACTGGCCGAGCCGCGGCACGCTTGGCCCACCGGTACTCATCAGCTGCCTCAGGAGTCCCACGAGCCAACAAGGCTCGATAGGACTCCTTCTTCAGCTTGACGGCATCCCTTACTTCCGGTGTCCACCACCGGGTTCGGGGATTGCCGCCGCGACAAGCACCACAGACCTTACGACCACAGTAGAGGTGGAGAACATGGCCCACTCGGAGTCCATGTCTCCAACCTCCCCCGGGATCAGGGAGAAGCTCTCCCGGAGGTGGGAGTTGAAGACCCCCCTGACAGAGGGCTCCGCCAGACGTTCCCAGCAGACCCTCACAATGCGCTTGGGCCTGCCAGGTCTGTCCGGCTTCCTCCTCTGCCAGCGGATCCAACTCACCATCAGTTGACAGCTCAGCCCCTCTCTTCACCCGAGTGTCCAAGACACGCGGTCGGAGGTCAGATGACACGACAACAAAGTCGATCATCGACCTCCGACCTAGAGTGTCCTGGTGCCACGTGCACCGATGGACACCCTTGTGCTCGAACATGGTGTTTGTTATGGACAAACTGTGACTAGCACAGAAGTCCAATAACAAAACACCGCTCAGGTTCAGATCGGGGAGGCCGTTCCTCCCAATCATGCCCCTCCAAGTGTCACATGGGCGTTGAAGTCCCCCAGGAGAACAACGGAGTCCCCGGTTGGTTCACTGTCCAGTACCCCTCCCAGGGACTCCAAGAAGGCCGGGTACTCCGCACTGCTGCTTGGCCCGTAGGCCGACACAACAGTGAGAGACCTTTCCCCGACCCGAAGGCGCAGGGACGCGACCCTCTCGTTCACCGGAGTGAACCCCAACAAGCAGCGGCTGAGTTGTGGGGCAATGAGCAAGCCCACACCAGCTCGCCGCCGCTCCCCGCGGGCAACGCCAGAGAAATGGAGAGTCCAACCCCTCTCAAGAAGTTGGGTTCCAGAGCCCAAGCTGTGCGTGGAGGTGAGGCCGACTATATCTAGCCGGTAATGCTCAACCTCCCACACAAGCTCAGGCTCCTTCCGCCCCAGCGAGGTGACATTCCATGTCCCCAGAGCTAGTCTCCATGTCCGGAGATCTGGTCGTCGAGGTCCCCGCCTTCGACTGCCGCCCGGATCTCTCTGCATCCGCCCCGCATGGCTCCTCCCGCAGGTGGTGGGTCCACGGGAGGACGGCCCCATGTCGTTCCTTCGGGCTGGGCCCGACCGGGCCCTGTGGGGAAAGGCCCGGCCACCAGGCGCTCGCTGCCGAGCACCCACCCCAGGCCTGGCTCCAGGGTGGGGCCCCGGTAACGCCAGTCCGGGTGACGTAACTGGCCTTGTTCTTTGTCTCTTCATGTAGGGCTTCTGATATGATCATGCATTTATATTAGTCTAAACACAACTTTTGGATGTTTTGTAACATTATGGAAATACCTGTACAAATGTCTTAATTTCCAGTGATGTCCAAACAGGAACAGGGGATTTTTTGTGATGTAACATCTCATCATAGTGAAATGTGTTGTCTACTGAAGGTGGAAATGTCAACTTGTCCTTTTGTGTTTTTATTTACAGAAGATGGAAATTGTCATAAATGCAGTGGCAGCTATGGACTCCTGCCGCCGTACTGTAAGTGAACTTAGAACTCCACAGCACAAACAGACATTTAAATATTTAGGACAAAAGCCTCAGACCTCAGCTTTATCAAAGTATATCTTTGGTCCAAAGTACTAAATATAAAACATCAAAAGTATTATAATTATTAATAAATAATTAAAATGCATCAAGTTTAGTGTTTTTGGGGCACAGCAGAACAAATCAATAAAACCTCCTGCCAAGTGTAGTTCACAACTGAAGTGAGTTTGTTTCTCTGTTTCCAGTATCTGAGCTGAGGCTGGTTCTTCTGGGGAACAGCAGGACGCTGAAGAACTCAGTGGGAAACCTCCTTTTGGGAAACAAGGAGTATGATCTGTCCACTCAACATGATAAATGTGTAAAATTCAGTGGAACATTCCAGGACAAACCATTGACTGTGATCCACACTCCAGACCAGCTGCTCTCCACCACCTCACAACAACAACTCCAACAGATTATACGAGACATCAAAGATCTGAGCGCCCCTGGTCCTCATGTGTCCCTGCTGGTTCTACAGCCTGAAGACTTCACTGAGCAGCACAAAAGCAGACTACAGTCAGTCCTGGAGAGCCTCAGTGAGCAGGTCTTCCAACATTCACTGGTGCTGATGTCCAGGCCACAAGCAGAGACACCAGGGTCCATGGAGAAATACATGAGGCAGACACATATAAGGGACATGATCATCAGATGTAGATACAGATGTATGTGGATGCATCACTCTGATCTATATCAGCATGATCTGAAACAATTTAAACGTAAAGAGCTGTTCTCAAGAATCTGTGACATGTTGAAGGAGAACAGTGGAGATCATCTGAGTCCTGACGCTTTTGAAGAAGAAGACTCAGGTCTGACTTTGGCCTTTGGTACAAAAGAGAAACCCTCTCTGAACCTGGTTCTTTTTGGGAGGAGTGGAGCAGGGAAGGCGTCAGCAGCTGAGTCCATTTTAGGGCGAGCAGAGCTCCCTGCAGCGAGCAGCCCAGGGCAGTGTGTTAAACATGAGGGAGAGGTGTGTGGGCGTCGGGTGTCTCTGGTGGAGCTGCCAGCTCTGTCTGGAAAACCTCTGGAGGCAGTGATGCAGCAGTGCCTCCGCTGCATCTCCCTCTGTGCTCCTGAGGGCGTCCACGCCTTCATCCTGGTTCTACTGCAGGGTCCCCTCACCGACGAAGATAAGGCCGAGCTAAAGACCATCCAGGACACACTCAGCTCACGAGTCCTTCTCTTCACTATGATTCTGGTCACTGTGGACTCAGAGCCCACTGCTTCAGCTGAGCTTCAGTTTGACAAAAGAGACACAGACATCCAGGAGCTGTGTCAGATCTGTGGAGGAGGATATCTTAGATTCAACCTCAGGGACCAGCAGCAGGTCTCTGAGCTGCTGGAGTCTGTAGAGAGTTTAAAGGCCAAGAATGAAGCTCACAACTTCACCACAGAGACACTGGTACAAGGTCAGAGAGAGAAGATCTCTGCTCTGCAGAAAGAACTACAGGACACAAAGACCAAAGAACCAAACAGAAGTAAGTATTTAAATGTATTGTTCCCTGAATTCACACACAACTTCAGATACACTGGCTCTAATCCAGTTAAACATATTTGGGTTTATTTGACCTGACAGAGGGTTGATGTGGATTGGATTGAACTGGAGTCAATATATTATTACTGGTGCATGTGAATCAGCACTGAATACACTTCAGGTCACAACATGGAGACACACAGCTCCCAATAACCTTTAAACACACACCATGAGTCATTTGTTCCAGTGAGTAAAGGATGTTCATGTGTTACAGGTGATCAGAGTCCTGACTGTCTGAGGATCGCACTGATCGGAAAAACTGGCACAGGAAAGAGCTCTTCAGGAAACACCATCCTCGGGAGAGAGAAGTTTGAGGCAAAACCAAGTCATATGTCAGTGACCACAGTTTGCCAAAAAGCTGAGGCTGTGATAGATGGACACCATGTTTCTGTGGTGGACACTCCAGGTCTGTTTGACTCCAGTTTGTCCCATGATGAGGAAAGACTGAGGTGTGTGAGTCTGCTGGCCCCAGGGCCACACGTCTTTCTGTTGGTGATACAGATCAGATTATTCACAGAAGAGGAGAAAAAGACTATAGAACTTATTAAAAAGGGGTTTGGGAAAGAGGCTGAAAAGCACACCATCATTCACTTTACATATGGGGATAATCTGACAGGTTCCATTGAAGAGTTTATAGAAAATGATTGTGATGATATAGTTCACATTGAGAGTTCATCTCTCAATGTGGAAACAGGTACCATGTGTTTGACAACAGGAAAAAGAACGATCGCACTCAGGTGAGAGAACTGATGAAGAAGATAGACAACATGATGAAGGAGAACGGAGGAGGCTGCTACACCAACGACATGTTACTACAGGCAGAGATAGACATTAAGAAAGACATCAAGAGAATTATGGAGGCGGGACAAGATAAGATCAGGAGAGAGAGGGATGCTTTGGAAAGACGATCAGAAAGAGACAAGAAGAAAATGGATAAACTCCAAAAACAATATGAACAAGCACAAACCAAAATTAAGACACTGGAGGAAAAGATGTCCATGTTAACAAGTAAATAATCAAAAACATTAAAGGAATTAGTGATCTTCAAAAGGAGGAGACAGAGAAACATACACAAGAAATGAACAAAATCAAAGAAAAGGCTCAAATTGGAGAGGGGGAGTTATAAGGAGCAAGAGCAGAATACTTACGAAGTGAATAAATAAAAAACATTATATACATTTTTCACATTATAGCATGAGTATATCATCTGTACAGAATACAATGAACTACAGAGGGTCTGATTTGTAATAAGAAATGAAAGGCCTAAACCTGTGAAATGGTGAGTTTTGTAACATCAGTAGAGCTCACAGCTTGTCCCCCTTAAGTGAGTCTGTCGAATAAATGTGTAAATATAGAAAAGACATTAGTCCTACAGTCTGAGGGCCTTTTTGGTGTTTACAGATTTTGTTTTCAATTTATTTCAAGTTTTTATGTTGAATACTAAAAAAAGTCAACTAAAATGACTGAAATGAAAAACTATTACGCTGTACAATTGTTTGTGTAAATAGACATTTATTTTTCTGAATCCTGCAGTAGGATGTGCAGAGTCCTTTTAAAACATTGCATTTTAATTTCTAATGTTTGCCCAAATCAGCAGTTAAAGAATATATTTGCTACTATATATTTGTCATTGGGAAGTGAAAACATGTCATTAAAATGTAGAGAATCGATCCAAATCAGTTCAAATGCATATTGAGAGGGAATCAGATTCATTCACTGTTCTCTGCAGATGTGGTTGGATAAATATGGACCTTTGTAACTTGTATGAAATATTTAATAAAAATAAATAAAGGAACACTGGCTCCTGTCCCCAACATGCAGCGCTCACTTTTTCAGATCTTTGTCATTGCTGTAAAAATTAGCTGTAAGTGGCTGCGGCCTTTGGTAATGTGCAGTTTAAAGACTTTTATTGCATAGCAGCAGAGATCACAGAGAACAGAACAAACTACTTTTCATTCATCAACAAGTCCATCATAAACAACAACTATGAACAGAGCTATACAGAGCTATACAGAGGCCCTGCTTTAGTCCTGGTTTAGACCTGCTTTAGTCCTGCTTTAGTCCTGCTTTAGTCCTGGTTTAGACCTGCTTTAGTCCTGGTTTAGACCTGCTTTAGTCCTGGTTTAGTCCTGGTTTAGACCCGCTTTAGTCCTGCTTTAGTCCTGCTTTAGTCCTGGTTTAGACCTGCTTTAGTCCTGGTTTAGTCCTGGTTTAGACCCGCCTTAATCCTGCTTTAGTCCTAGTTTAGTCCTGGTTTAGTCCTGGTTTAGTCCTGGTTTAGACCTGCTTTAGTCCTGGTTTAGTCTTGCTTTAGTCCTGCTTTAGTCCTGGTTTAGTCCTGCTTTAGTCCTGGTTTAGTCCTGGTTTAGTCCTGCTTTAGTCCTGGTTTAGTCCTGCTTTAGTCCTGCTTTAGTCCTGGTTTAGTCCTGGTTTAGACCTGGTTTAGTCCTGGTTTAGTCCTGGTTTAGTCCTGGTTTATACCTGCTTTAGTCCTGGTTTAGTCCTGCTTTAGTCCTGGTTTAGTCCTGGTTTAGACCCGCTTTAGTCCTGCTTTAGTCCTAGTTTAGTCCTGGTTTAGTCCTGGTTTAGACCTGCTTTAGTCCTGGTTTAGTCTTGCTTTAGTCCTGCTTTAGTCCTGCTTTAGTCCTGCTTTAGTCCTGCTTTAGTCCTGGTTTAGACCTGCTTTAGTCCTGGTTTAGTCCTGGTTTAGTCCTGCTTTAGTCCTGCTTTAGTCCTGGTTTAGACCTGCTTTAGTCCTGGTTTAGACCTGCTTTAGTCCTGGGTATCAGATTAGTAAAAATGGATCAAGTTAGGTTTGGTTTGTTTAAGCCCCATGCGCCAGAGTCCATCTTCAGTTTGAGGTTAGAGCTGGTTTAGCCCTAAAACCTGGTCTGGTGCATTACATAAGAGCCTGATTTTATGTAGAGCACAGTGACAAAAACATGTACATTTGAATGAGTTTTTTTCCTCATATTGACCGGTCACGATATTTGATTAGATTATTTTGTCCTATTAAAAACAAATAAAAATATCTTTCTATATTAACTTCCGGAACACAAAAAAGAAACACAAAAACAGAAAAGAAAAAAAAAAAATCATTTAAAAAGAAAATCTAATTTCTTCTTTTTAATGTTTTGTTTTAACGTTTTTTTTTTAATAGGTTAAATACAGTAAATTAATTTGTCTTGCTCGATATATTCATTAGGGTTAGCAGCAGCTACTAAAGTCAGATGCATGTCCTGTCTCTGTTCTGTCTGAATGAGAAAGGTTTTGCTGGGATCATTAACTTGGATGATGATTAACAAAATGCAAACAAATCTTAATTAACTATAATTATTACAATTAATTGGGTGTTTATTTGTTTATGGATTTAAGTTTATTTATACAGCACATTCTGTACACTCAGTAATTCAAAGTGCTTTACAGAATAAGAAAGACATGAAAATCAAAATACAAACAAATGATTCCCCGACAGGACGACAGACTCACAAAATGGATGCACCATGAACAGGAAGAAAACATTTTAATCAGATAGAACATTTCAAACGAGTCAAACAGCATAGCTCTGGAATCAGTCTATTTCCTCAAAGCTTCAACAAACTGAAATTAATTTTGCAGAGACAAAATATATTCACAAACTTTTCAATATCAGACTTGTGTGTTCTAGCTGTAGCAGTCAGAACGTACAAAAAATAATGTTATCAAATATAAATAATAATAATAAAAGTGTGGTTCATAGAAGTGTAGCTTCACAAATTACACAGAAGTTCTGAATTTCATTTTTCTCACACTTTGGTTTTAAATCAATCAGACTCATTGAGTCAGATGTAACTCAATTTTTTAGAAAGACATTCGAGGATTGCTAATTCTCTCAAATCAAAATGGAAAAAATCTCTCAGAAAATGCTAATTTGTTGCCTCCATATTGTGCTGATACTAACCCCTATTTTGTAATTTTCTATGATACATTTGTATATTCTCAGCAGGTCTGATTATGTGAGCTCAAAGCTCAGAGACTTCATTTACCATGTGCTCCTCTGCACATGAAACCAGTTTAAAACCTGTTTGGTGGATTAAAGTATTTGTCAGATAAACCATCCCCCAGTCAATAAGATAACACACTATTGTGAATTAACTCCCAACAGGTTCAAAAGTATATTTAAGGTCTGTGTAATCAGTAAAGCTTACTTGCGTGCCTTAGGCTGAGCATTTTATATTCTCCAGGTGAAATTCCTGGTTGTTGGATTTGTTGTAAAAAAGTTTGCTACTATATTATATCTGAAAACATTAAAGAGCCTGTACCCAAATTTTCCATGTATTTGTGAATTCTGTGGTGGTTGGAACCCTTTGGCTCAGGGCCGTAGTGAACGTGTGTCTTCAGAAGCACCGGTGGCAGCAGAGAGCACTGGAGTCAACAGCAGAACCTGTGCCTCACAAAAAACAGTTAATGTGGAAATGTGCAATGTGCTAATGTCTAATGTAAAGCAAGATCCTGTACCTTTCCTTGGAGATAAGTTTGTCCAAAGTTAGTAACTTCTGATCCAAAGCAAGTGGTCAGCCCAAGCACATTCTAATGGAACAGAATGAAGTTCAAGGACTACAGATGGAAATTAGCATTTTGCTGAATCTGGTGCAGCCATCTTTTAAATGTATCTGCACACTGTCCTTCAAATAAATAAATAAAATAAAAAATAAAAATAAGTGTTGCACAGTGGATCCATTAAATAGCACCTATTCTAATAGATCTATTTATTTTAAAATTAATTCTGTGCACTTAGAGTTCTTTTTTTTTTTTTTTTTTTTTTTTTTAAATTCCATAAATGTGTGTTTTTAGAAGCTGAATAATTATTGACTGTGGCTTTGTAATTCAGTTATTTGATTCCCCTGGTTCACAAAGAGGCTCACAAAATGGTTGCACAAACAGGAAGAACATTTTTATAGATGACAAAAATTTTGAACAACATATCTCCTCATTTGACTAGAAAAGTATTTGGCTGAAAGATACTCTCAGTTAAATGTATTTCCAATAGACTCAAATAACTTAGCAAACGTAAAAACAAATATAATGTTGAGAGACTTGAAAATTCAAAAGGAAGAGCACATCTACAAAACATATGTATCTGAACAGTTATACATAGTTCTTTATTTCCATGCTGACAGTTATAATATTGGACACTACAATAAAAAGGGATGTGAACAATATACAAATATATTACAGTGCTTACTAAACATGGGGAATCAGCGTTTAAATTTTATGCAGCTAAAACTTGGAACAGTCTTCCTGAAGATGTGAGACAGGCCTCTACTTTGACAATGTTTAAATCCAGACTCAAAACAGTTCTGTTTAGCTGTGCATATGACTGACAGGTTTTTATTCTGCACTCTTCTCTTTTAATGTTGATTTTATGATGATTATTTGTGATTATTTATGTTTGATTTGTGTGATTTTAATGTCTTTCTTATTCTGTAAAGCACTTTGAATTACCTTGTGTACGAATTGTGCTATACAAATAAACTTGCCTTGCCTTGCCTTGCCTTGCCTTACAAAATGTTCTGTCTCCCACAAGACAGTGTCATTTCTTACTCTCAGACATAACGTTACATTTTGGCCAAGGTCACATTTCACACTTCTTCACAATAGCTTTTTTGATACAGAACGAGTAACACCCACCCTGAGATGATTAAAAACACTGGTGTAATCGCAAATTGTTAGACTCTGCATTGACTTTGCATTTGATTCTGCTTTGAATTTTGCTGTACGCTGCCTTTAACCCGACTGTAAAATAAAAATCTACAGAATGATTCCCGAGCCTCTGCGCCTGTTTTTCTGCAACAGAACAGAAACTGACAGGGACTAAAATCAAACTTACTCAAGAGTCAAAGATCAGTCATCCTCTTGAATCCAAACTAGATTTAAAAACACGGGAAATGCAAATTACTTCATTTAATGCCTCTATTCCAGCACAAAGATATTATTATAGAGTTGTTTTTCAATAATTTGGGCTTTTTGAGCTTTTTTTGTAAACAATTTATTAAGTTTATCCAGAAGTTAATTGGACAAACAATGTGAGGTCTGTAGTATACTATAGGAAAGAACTACTGTGGCAAGTTTTGGATATACAGTGTGTCTAGTGATCTAATTTCATTGCTATACTTAAAAAAAAATAAAATAAAAATCTATATTTCATTGTAATAGGCCAGAAGATATTATCACAGATATTTTCCCGTGTGCTCCTGACCTTCTGCACCTATAATCAACAGGTTTAAAAACTATTTGACATCTTCAGTTCTCACAAACCATCACCCAATAACACAAACCACTATTGTGAAATAACAACTATGCTATGTGCTTATGGACTTATGACTAAAATGATATGCCCTTCATAATTTAAAGGCCCTGTAAGTTTTTGAAGCTTAGTTATTTGTAATTAAAGTTTAGTATAGTAATATAGTGTTAGAGCAATGTCGCCAATGTCATTTTATTCGATGAGCAGGTGTGATGACCCATTTTGGCATGTTGTTGGTTGAAAACCCTGTAGGAGCAAATTTCTTACTCATAGCAGCACTATAGTGAGAGGAAAGAATAATGTGGGTGGAGCTAACATTTCAAAGTGACCCATATTCTTAATTCATGGTCCTAAATCAGGTACTGTGCCTTTAATCTGTACATTTCATCATACAGCCTTTTAAATGTGACTGTGTTGTGTATCACCTGTAAATCTTGTGATGGTTTGGGACTTCAGCTCAGAGCCACAGTGAACATGTGTCTTCAAACCGACAGGTGGTAGCAGCAGAGAGCACTGTAGTCCCCTCAACAACCGCTCGCAAAACCTGAAGAAATTATAGTTTGTTTTATTTATTATTTCTGTTATGCCAATTTACCATTAAAGGTTAAAAGTGAACAACAGAGTCTAACCAGAGCTTGGAAAAACACTATATGATTCAGACATTACTTTCAGTAGAAACAAGACTGAAAAAGCGTTGACATAGTTTATTTATCGATCAACAGCGACTCTCAATGGTTGTCGAAGATTTTGAAACAGCACAGTGGATTCTCATAAGGAGAATCATTCAAAACACAATCATTATCAGACAAACTTTAATGTGAGGAATGACTTGGAATAGACAACAGAAAAAACAGAAATCAGAGAAAGAGTCTAAATTAATAAACTGATTATTAATAATAAATTTTTATGTTATATTTTTGTTCTTTATAGCCTTGGTGTTTCACATCTGCTGTGGAGTCTGCACACTGTAAACATGGGTACATAACAATTGTATTTTACCAGGTTCCAATCTAAGGTCTATTTTTTGTGTTGATAACCACAGTAAAAGAAACCTAGTCTTTCCATTCTCAAATAATCTGCCGTAGAATTTTAAATTATATTCTTTAATGTAAATACTGTCACCTTTTCCATTGTATCAGCCTCTGAATACAAATATTCTTGTTTTTTATATATATATATATATATATATATATATATATATATATATATATATATACATATATATACATATATATATATATATATATATATATATATATATATATATATATATATATATATATATATATATATATATATATATATATATATATATTGCTAGTATTACCAACATATTTTACCGCTTAATTGCGTTGTTTTATGGCAAAACCAAACTGAACCCACAAAATCCCAAACTGTAAAGAAAGTTTATTAATTTATATTTATTAAGTCACAAAAAACTATATAACTGGCCAT
The DNA here is from genome assembly GCF_009829125.3 of Periophthalmus magnuspinnatus. NCBI lineage: Eukaryota > Metazoa > Chordata > Actinopteri > Gobiiformes > Gobiidae > Periophthalmus > Periophthalmus magnuspinnatus. The sequence continues at coordinate 4,226,259 of NC_047134.1, read as the reverse complement.
TTTTCATCAATTTTATCAGTTGTGGTGCGACTTAAACTAAAATGTAACACCATTTAAACATCTTACTTCATCATCATCTTACTTTATCCCTAAAATACTGCACAATGAACACTGGCAGACTATTTAAAAAAGTTTTATTCTCCTATGTGTCAACGAATAGGCTCTGAGCTGTTTTTAATCACTTAAACCCAATAAAAAAGGTAAAAGTGGAAGCTGATTTTAGCGCGACGAAAAAAAAAAGGTGTTGCTATGGAAACCACCTCTGACCTCTGACCCCTGCTCTGACGATAAAAGAATATTAACTACAACTAGGAATGAGCAATTGTTATTTTTAAGATTAAACATTATTCTGTCACTTTCATAAACTGTAATATTCTTTGCTCACTTCTTTAGATGGAAAAAATAACTTAATATAACTATAATAACGCCTTTATATAAATTAATACATTAATTACTGCCAACACAAGGCAAATAAAAACGAAATATCTCATCTCTAGACCTAAGAGCAGGTCCAGGATTATATAAATATTCTCTTTTTTAATGTATTTTTTATTAAAATTATCATTCACCATTTCTACAGTAGTGGTTGCGTGTATTCTTGTATGTCCTTTGTTATTTAATATCTACGTTTCACAGTGTTGGCTAGAGTTCATTTACAGAGCTGAACGTTGATTTTTTTTTTTTTTTTTGAAGAAAAAAAATATATAAAGCTTTCATTCAAACTAACGAAAGCCTAAATTTGCACCAAGATTTAGCATAGTTAATGAATACGTGTGCATTTTAATCTCTCACATGTAAATATTCTCAGTTGACCCTTGACCTGCTCCTTATCCCACTGTCACTAATAAAAGTCTGTGATTGGCTGAGCGCTTGTGTCGCTGGTTTAATGTTTAATGTTTTGTGCGCGTTGTTTTCACGGATCATTGTATTTTCTCTTGTAGATCGTCTGATTGTAGGTTCGTCTATTCCACACTAAATCCATTTCTTTGCTGTTATTTTTTAATGGGACGATTATCCTGCGGTTTGTGAAGTTTGGATGTGAACACGACACTTTCACTTTCACACCGGACCAAATGACGCAGGTGAAAAGTCTCACGGTGAGTTTAACTAAATAAACCTCTGTATGGAGCTAATTACGATACGATTGAGCTGTAATGTCTAGTCTAGTTTTTGTTTTTAGCCAACTAAAAACAAAAACGAGGATCAGACACGTATCGTAAAGTTTTGCTGCAGATTCGTGTTTCCCTCGTGAACATTTTCCCGTCCACAGGATCCACAGCTCACGGTGAGGAGAATTCCGCAGATTCCTACAAACATTTTAACAGAAATTTGCCCAAAAATGTTTCTTGAACTTGCTATTGGGAGTTGTTACTCCTATATATGCGTGCGTTCAGTCTTTGATTATTATGTTTTTATATGAGGGTGATCACGTGATTATTTTACATTTGAGTGTTAAAATGAGACTGTACCAAGTGAATTACAATGTATGATAGTCTAAGTAAAAAAAAAAAAAAAACCCATTCATACCAGAAATTACATTAGATGGCAGGCTAATTAAATATGAAGAAACACAAGCTGCAGATAATGTGGCATAAAACTGAAATAAAAGCCTAATAAGCATTTTCATCATATTGTTATTGTTAAACAAGGTCATTGTCTTTTTATTTTCTTTTTTTCTAGTGCGAATTCACATGTTTTTGATGATCGATGTAAAACATGGCATGTCCAGGTAAGTCCAACTCCATAGGGATTCCTCTGCTCCAGTTTTCCCTCTCCTCTGCTCTTCTGACCCTCCTCTCTACTTTATCTGATCCTCTGCATCTGCTGCTCTTCTTGACCCTCTCCACTGCATCCTCTGCTCCATCTGACTCTCTCCCTTTGTATCCTCTGCTCCGTCTGACCATCCTCTCCTCTGCATCTGCTGCCCTTCTGACCCTCCTCTCTGCTTTATCTGACCCTCTCCTCTGCTTCATCTGACCCTCTGCATCAGCTGCTCTTCTGACGCTCTTCGTCTGCTCCTCTCATGCTTCATGTTTTTTACTTCACAGTGGCAGAGTTGAAGCCCCTGAAGCACAGCAGCAGTTACGAGATTCTTCCTCCAGATTGTGAGTCAAAACAATTCCACTGATACAACTTTAGTTCATTGTCATTTAAGCTGCATTTCCCGCTCTCACAAAACTTTTAGTCCATTGCTCGTATTTACACGCATGAATCTTTAGGTGAGGACTTTCTCAGACAGAAATGAGGCAGAGTAGACCGCCATCGCTCTGTCACATGAGATTGATCAAATATTTCACAATTAGATCAGATAGCATTTTGTCACAAAGTGCTGCTTTTACAATTTACTCTAAATTCACACCTTAAATTTTACCATACCCATAAAATCATGTGCATACTTCTGTCACATCAAAATGAAATAAGTGAACACTATGTAATACATTTGACCTTATTCAAGCCTGCTTTAAATCCAGGTGTGGCACAGGGCAGAGTGCCTTTGGTCAAACAAAAGACCATAAATCACAGTGCTGATAGTAAATGATTAGCTTTTCTCTCACATCACCTGATCGTTCATATTACAGTACAGCTCGCTCTCTCTCTCTCTCTCTCTCTCTCTCTCTCTCTCTCTCTCTCTCTCTCTCTATCTATCTATTTCTCTCTATTTCTCTTTATGTCTCCTCATCGGGGTCAATGTGTGACATTCAAGACAGACACATCAATATTTTACATTGAAAGATAACAAAAACATTACTATATTACTACTACATTACTATATTACTATTAAGTTCATTAAATTGTAATTACAAATAGCATGTTATAAAGCTTATCCTCAGGTACAAATGAATGTGTGAAAGTACAGTCGGCTAATTGTTGTTAAAAAACATGTTATTTTCTTTATCAACCTAAGGCCTTTTATGAGTTCACTTCAGTAAGGTAAGAGAATGGTCATCTTGTGGTCACTCAGCAATCATCGTCAGTAGCATGTCGGCATAGTTATCAAAATACTATTAATGAGAGTTAGGATAATGTTTAGCAATAGATTGTGGGAAATGTCTTTTCTGTCTTTATCTTGGTCTAAAAATGTTGTCTATTTGTGCTTTTTCCAGTTTTGGAGCTGAGGCTTGTTCTTCTGGGGAGCAGCTGGAGTCTGAGGAGCTCTGTGGGAAACCTTCTTTTGGGAAAGTCTGGGTCCATCAAATTTTTACCTCAATGTGTTAAAGTCAGAGAAACATTCCAGAACAAACCAGTGACTGTGATCTACACTCCAGACCAGCTCTTCTCCACCACCTCTCAACAAGAACTCCAGCCGTTCATACGAGACATTAAAGATCTGAGTGCCCCTGGTCCTCATGTGTTCCTGCTGGTTCTACAGCCTGAGGACTTCACTGAGCAACACAAAAGCAGACTACAGTCAGTCCTGGAGAGCCTCAGTGAGCAGGCCTTCCAACATTCACTGGTGCTGATGTTCAGGCCACAAGCAGAGACACCAGGGTCCATGGAGAAATACATGAGACAGACACATATAAGAGACATGATCATCAGATGTAGATACAGATATATGTGGATGCATCACTCTGATCTATATCAACATGATCTGGATCTGAAAGTATTTAAACGTAAAGAGCTGTTCTCAAGAATCTGTGACATGTTGAAAGAGAACAGTGGAAATCATCTGAGCCCTGACCCCTCTGAGGAGGAAGACTCAGGTCTGACTTTGGCCGTTGGTACAAAAGAGAAACCCTCTCTGAACCTGGTACTTTTTGGGAGGAGTGGAGCAGGGAAGACCTCAGCAGCTGAGTCCATTTTAGGGCAAGCAGAGCTCCCTGCAGCAAGCGGCCCAGGGCAGTGTGTTAAACATGAGGGAGAGGTGTGTGGGCGTCGGGTGTCTCTGATGGAGCTGCCAGCTCTGTCTGGAAAACCTCTGGAGGCAGTGATGCAGCAGTGCCTCCGCTGCATCTCCCTCTGTGCTCCTGAGGGCGTCCACGCCTTCATCCTGGTTCTACAGCAGGGTCCCCTCACCGACGAAGACAAGGAGGAGTTTGAAATCTTACAGAAAACATTGAGCGCTCAAGTCAAAGACTTCACTCTGGTCCTTATCTCCATGGAGTCGGATGCTGCTGAACCTGTGGACTTCTTCAAAGAAAGTGGTGTGGACCTGGAGGAGTTGTGTCAGATCTGTGGAAGAAGAGCCCTGTGTCTGAACATCAGGGACCCACAGCAGGTCCTGGAGGTGATGAAGACTGTGGACAAACTAACACAAGGGGGCACCAGAGCCTACACCAAAGACATGTTTACAGAAGCTCTAATAGAGAAAACACAGAAGTCTCCACAGATATATTTGAGCCAGATGGAACTGAGGATTGCTCTGATTGGTAAAAGTGGCAGCGGGAAAAGTGCTTCTGCAAACACTATTCTGGGGGAGAGATGTTTCCAACCAAAAGCTGCTCCAAAAAGAGCGAAGGCGAGGTGTGAGGCGGTGTGTAGGACGGTGCAGGGACGGCAGGTGATGGTGGTGATCACGCCCCCTTTATTTAACAGGAGTTTCAGTGAAGAGGAGCTGTCCAAATGCATTTCTCTGCTGGCTCCAGGACCTCACGCATTTTTACTGCTGCTGCCGATTGGGAACATCCACAATGAAGACCGCCGATCCCTGCAGCTGATCAGAGAGAGGCTCGGAGAAAAGGCCATGCAGTTTGTCATGATTGTTTTCACCAGAGGAGACGAACTGGAGAATCAGTCTTTTCAGAATTACATAGAAGAATGTGATGACTTTGTTAAGGAAATGTTAAAGGAGAGTCGGGGCAGGTGCCACATCTTAAACAATAAAGATGAAAGTAATTGCGCACAAGTTGCAGAATTACTGAGGAAGATTGACAAAATGGTGCAGACAAACTGTGGCTTCACCAAAGAAATGTTTGAAAGTGAAAGAAAAGAGATTCAGCATGAGATGGATGTCAAAGCGCTGAAAAACCAACTTACCGAGAACAGTAGAAGGTTTGAGCAGGAGAAGGCGCTGAGAGACAGGCAGCTCAAAGAAACAGAGGAGCTAATCAAACAGGAGCGCCGGGAACGGATGAAAGAGCAGGTGGAGGAAACGAAGAGACGCAGACGAGAGGTGGAAACGGTGCGTGTGGAGTGGAAGAAGAGGGTGGAGGAGGTGGAGAGGAGGGCTGGAGGAGAAGCCGAGGAGAGGCGGAGAGCGGAGAAACAACTGGAGCAGCTCCGCAGAGAGATGGAGCGGCGGAGGCAGGAGTGGGACAAGGAGAGGGCGGACATCTTGGAGAGTCGCTGTCAGGAGTTGAAGCAGAATCTGGAGGTGCAGTCGGAGAGCTACAGGCAGCTACTGGAGGAATACCTCCGCAAACGCAAAAAGTGGACATGGATTCTGTTTGTGTCACTGCTGTTTTCTTTGTTTCTGGGATATTATTTTCTCCTCAGCCACAACTGAAGACACGGGGCCTCCATCCCATTCTTTTAACACTCTATGAATATTACACTTAAAGACACTGAAAACTTGCAAACATACAGCACTTCAGAGTCACAGTGCGATCCAACATTTATGTAAATTTGTCTGAGCACATTCTGTACTGTACAGGAGACACGGCGTGGAGGAGACTGATGGACAGTGGTCTACAGTCCTTTAGCCAATCAGGACGCAGAACACAATGCACGCTCATACACTGCAAAAAAGCATGCAAAATTCAGAGGCCAAAAAACAGCGAGGCCGCTAAAGGTGAACCACGATATAGTGAGGGACAACTGTAATTGTACTTTTTTGAGTAGATATTTATACCTGTACTTGCACTTGTGTATAATTGCAGCCATATAATTGTAATTTTCTTTTTAAAAATAATTTAAGTTACTGAATATTGCACAAGTCCCAATTCTGTAATCCATGTCATGTCTGTGTTTGCTCCTTTCTATCACGACAAACACATAACAGCACTGAATCTGCAAGTTGTGGTTTAATATGACTACATTTAGTTTTACCCATTTTGATTGAACACATTTTGTATAAAAGTGTGATCTACAAAGCTTCTAAAATTGTGTGACAGGGTGACTAGTAACCAGTATTGAGTATTATTTGTCACTCACTTTTTACTTTTACTTAAGAACAATTTTGGCTGCAGTATTTGCACAGTACATTATTAGCGATGTATCAAATTTTCTGTACTCTTTTCACCGCTGCCGATTTTTCATGTAGTAGAGTAAGTCTGTTTAGTCCCTGTACAGATGCATTACTTGACGAAGATACAATCCAAATGTGATGCCATAGCAAAACCCCACGACGTAAAGCTGCACGATCTTCATTTAAAGCCCACCCACAGTTACATAGTTCATAGTATAATTTAATAACATTCTTATTCTTGAGTCTCCATTAAATATACCGAATGTTTATTTTACTTTCAGAAACATGTATTCTCAATGTGAGTGGGCTTGTCTAAATGGAGATCACAAAGTTTAAAGCCATACCGTGTAACATTCTAGAAAGCAAAGAAGAACATGTTCCTAGAAACAGTGGCGTAAAATTGTACAGCTCCTGCAGTTGTCATCACACAATCCCATCATGCACCTCCAGACCCCATACTGGCAGAGAAGCGGCTTACCATAGAAACTAACTCCATCGGCCAAAATGAACAAACCTTTTAGGACTTTCAGAGATTGTGGATTATTTTTGCTCACCGGGATGTAAACATTATCAAGTGTAGAAGAAACCGTAATCCTAACTCTTTTTACAGGATTTGTCATGCTCCAGATTGAAAGCAGAAGTGTTTTTCTGCAACTACACAGGCTGCAGCTAAGCGAGCCGTTTCATTAGATATGAATGTATTTTTATGTTGATATATTTTTGTTTATTTGGTTTTATTTTAATGATTCAACCATTGTTTCACGATTCAAAAACTGTATGTTTGTGTCTTGTCATTAGCATTATAGTCTATTTATTAGGGCAGTGAGAGTAGTCTGAAGAGAGATGATCCCAAAGGCATTTTTCTTAACACTGTTCATGTGCATAACATGAATTGACTGCTTAGAAATGTTGACTGTAGAAAATAAAATCCCAAACTAAAGTTAAAGCAATGTTATTTGTTTTTATTACATTGACATGGGTAATTTAGCTGCCAAGTAGGCCACAACATCTGCACATTAGTTAAAGCACTAACTTTGCTATTTCAACTGTTTCACAAAGTTTATTTCAAAAACTTTATTTGTCACAGACATCTCCAGGGATCTTTTGTGACGTGGTATAAGAAGGTCAAAAGTAAACCAGATGTCCTGTTATGGCAGAGTTAAGATGAATTCAATGCGATCTGTTCTCTTTAAACTTACACCCGTGCCAGGTAATAATGTTTAATCGGTTTAGTTTTAAGATAAATCATTGTCTATGATTTCATTTTAAAAAAAAGAACATCCAAAGGCAGACTCCTGGCCTTTATTACCACTAATTTACACCTATCAAATTTTATCATGCGGTGCAGGAACTCTATTTGAAACAATTATTTCTGTCAATCTGCTGATGAAGTAAAGACTTATCATAATTAATTCGCAATTATAATAAGAAAATATTTGGTAACATAAGGAATTAATTCAAGTACATCTGCAAAATGATAAAATACAATTGGTAAATGAAGTTAAATATCCTGGATTAGTTCTTGAGCCAAAACTAAAATTTGACAATATAAAGAAACCTAAATTGCTTCAAACTAATCAGACATTAGATCCCCAACCAGGCGACCCTGTCCTAAATCCATAGTGTGATTTTTTTCCCATAAATCTATACTGCATGACAGCATGGGCCCAGGCAGCTCCCTTAGACACAGAGTGCATCGGTTCAATGTACTATCAAAATCATGGATAGAAAACCAGTCCACTTTCATTACTGTCACATCCTTAAGAATAATAATAAGTCTTGAGAGCTTCAGCAATTTGTATTTAAAACAAACTCTATCCACACCTGTAAATAGTGAGAATGAGGTGAATGAATGAGCATTGAAAATGTTTAACTGTAGAATTTATAAAGATGATTAATGTTCTTATGCATTTTGAATTGTGTCTTGTGTGTCAAATAAATAAATACATAATTAATTCATGCCACAGTAGATTAGCTTTGGTCCAGATTTTGAAGATCAAAAGAAATAATTGTTTTGATTATGCAGTTTTTATAATTCAGTGTGGTAAAAACTGTGATTATAATTTAAGCCCAGTTAACTGTATAACTAAAAAATTAAGATATTTCAGAAAATCAGAGTGAAGTCAAAGAGATATGTGGTGTAGGCAGTGAGTGTTTGTTCATGTTTGATGCCGGGGATGCTTATTTCTCATCAGTACAGGACCTGGAGTAATGAACATTTAACACAGTCTGGTTGTATTGTCTATTAAAGTTTGATCATGCTTTTATTGTAGGGAGTATTATATCCAAGGACCAAGCTGGAGCTGTCTTTGGTACATTAGTGCTGGGCTTCATAAAGACAAAACTATATTCTGGTAAAAAAAATAACTCATTTAAAGAATTCCAACATGGGCATTTTATGTTTATACAGTGCATTTGACCCATCCTTCAATGTAGAGCAATCTGACAGGAGCAGTTCATGACAATATATTCGTATATTATTAATGCTGGATTTCAATAGACATCGCAAATTTCTATGGGCCAATAATATTTAATAGTGGGGCAAAAATGAATATTGTTAAAATGCTGATTTTTGCTGTTATACACTGTGTATAGTCACTAACAGAAATTATCAGGTTCATTTTACCTTTTGGATATTTCATGGCAAAGTACAATGTAATAAATCAATAAAAAACATTTCTTATATAAATAAATACACACACACACACACATATTATGTTGATGTCGAGAGGTTGATGTCGAGAGGTTGTTTTCTTGGTTCTCCTCTTTACTGCTCTGCATGTACAAGCAGGAGAAATGAGAGACCAGGATAGAGCCTCCAGCCCAAGAGGAGTGCTTGTCTCTCTCCATAACTGCTATTGTTGTGCTTATTATTTTGGTCTTAAAATGTTCGTATTGACCTGCTCTACATGATCCTGGTATTTTATTTCACTATTTTGTGCCTGAACCAAGATATGAACATTAATAACAGACAAATCAAGTGCTTTCTTTCCACAAGTTTGCTCCTGCTTGGTTTGATTTACAGCATTGCTTAAATTGGCTTATTGGTTGCTATGATACTTGGAACACAGCTCCAAATTTACCTCTATAACTGTGAGCCTCAATGAGCTTCATTTGACTGGAGCTGAACGCTGTAGGTGACGTCACACTCACTTAGTCCACTTCTTTATACTATCTATGGGGAGAACACGTGAAGGAGAAAAGATGGGCGACCCGCAACACCGTTTGATGGACAGGACATCTGATGGAACGCTCAACTCTTTTGTGGATTATGAGGGAGAGAGATGGGAGGGCATGAGAGAGATCCAAACTTCATGTCTGACACTAAACATTAATAAAATGGTCAGTATGTATTTTACCAAAACTAACAGAATTAAAGATACGCCACATCTTTGTTAATGGAGTAAAAATACATATTGTAAGAAAATACATATTGTAAGAAATATATTCAAAATTATTAATAATGCAGCTCCACCTCCATTGAAAATAATGCATTTAACTTGGTTCCGAACAAACTCCCTGATCCACTCGCTCCTCTGTGAACCCAAACTGCACAGGTCCAAACAGATCCTCGGCCTTTTTGCTCAGTCGCCTTTTCTTTTCAAACCATCAGACAGAGAAACAGCTCCAGACAGTCTGAAAATGTCTGTAGATTTGAATCATTTTACTAGAAATTTGAAAAAGTACATCAAATGTGTCAGGATCAGTGAACTTCATTTGTAGTGTTCTGTTTCACTGTAAAGACCTGCACATTTATTTATTTATTTTTAATTGGTTTGGACTGTAGGAAACATAATGTATTGGATATGGGAACATTTTATTTATTTTACTGTTAATGTTAATGTTGGGCTGACTTATAATGTAATCGTAATGAAATGTGTATTTTTAATATGTGTTCACATGCAGAGAAAGAAAGAAAGAAAGAAAGAAAGAAAGAAAGGAAGGAAGGAAGTGAGAGACAGTGAGAATTCTTGTTTTTTCAGGTATGACTTATGTTCAAAGATCAAACATCATTAACCCCTGAATTACTTAATAAAGCCCACTAGGTGGTGCTGTAGAGCCAATAGCATTTTTGTTTCATACGGATGGGCCCAGTAATTATACAGATATTAACCATAAACCCGGTGAGCACATGTGACAGTTAAACAGCAAATTCCAACATAGAACTCTGGCCTGTCCCCAGCTTAGTTTAAACTGTGAGGGATTTTACATGTGGTGACAGTGATTTGAGTTCAACCTGTGGCTGCCACATCTGTGTAAAATATCTGTAACCACCACAGGCACCCTGCTTTGAGAATTTTATCAGACTTGTAAATTGTATTATCATTAAAGCACTAATAGAGCCCCTCCCCCCCGTGTCATCCTCTGCCTGTTGCCTTTGGGGTTCACTGGTGCATCAGTCAGGTATACAGCTGCAGTAGCCATGGTTTTCACACATGGACATGGGTTACCAGATGTTATCCCCTCAATGGTGACTTCCCAGGGAAACATCATAGAGTTTGTTTCTAATTTCAAGTATCTTGGCTTTGTACCAGATGATGAGCTCTCTTCTAAAGCTCACCTGCAAAATTTAGTTCAAGAATTGAAGATAAAGCCTTTACTCTTCAAGCCTGCAAACGTATCTGCTACAGTTTTGTACTGCAGTTTCACTTTGGCCTAAAAAAAAGAAAATTTGAAAAGAAATCTGGTCTCAATTGATTTTTTTCACCTGGTTAAATAAAAGTTAATAAAATGAAAGCATTATTGCTGCTGTAGTAGTAGCAGTATTAGGCATAGGACACACTGAAATTTGGTGTCACAATTACCATGGCCAAAATAATTGCGATTAACAATTAAATCATGATAATAAAGTTGCAGACAGTTATGGATATGGATAGCAATCCTCTGGCTACACATGCATTGAACAGCCATGTGTTCAGCTGAAACAGGCAGGCACATTTGTTCATCTTCCTTCTGTCTATGCTAGAAAGAGGCCCACTGATGAAAGTCTTAACCCCCACTTTATCAAGATCCTCGAATCATTTAATGAAATCCTTTTTTAAGATTTCAATCTGATTCATTCCGGTGTCAACTTCACCCACGTGCACAATCAGCTGTTTAATTCCTCGGTGTGTTGACAAAACTTTTGGGAGGAGTTTTGTAATCCCAGAGACAGTGTGACTGGGGTACGAGCAAGTTTGGATTCCTCTGTGGCTCACATCTCTGATAGCACCGTCTCCTAACAGCAGTGTATCTCTGACCTTGACGTTTGGCACAAATCGCATGTCTGCCGCCGCTCTTTTCCCAACTTCATTGCTCTTGTTTTGTGACAAAAATCAATTTTCTGTCTGTGTCAGGGGTAAAATTCTGTTTGTAAGCTGTATTTTCAGTGATGTAACTATATTAGCATTGTCTTTTATCATTTGTTGCATTGGCTTGAATTTCTTGTCTTTACAAAGTTTTAGAAAAGACACAGTATCAGTTTAAGTTGAAAGTAGCAGTTTTTTCACCCTCTTCTCTGAATAACTGTAGGCTGCTTACCACTGGAAGTCATAGGGAGTGTCCGGTGACGTCCTTTTTCAGATTCTAAAACAAATATCCGTGCTTGTAGCTCATTAATTTGTTGTTGATAGTTACGACAGCGTTCGCAGAAAGAATTCCTTTAGTTTCTTCCCCTGGACATATCGCTGGGTCGTCAGAAATTGAGTAAAAAAATGTAAAAATGGTTTAAAAGTGTTGGTTTACTTTAAAGAAAATCATAACTAAACAAATCTTCCAGCACTGGAAGATGATTAAAAATAAAGTAAAGAAGGAAGCAACAGGAGCAAGCAAGGTTTGCGTCTGCGCTCTTCAGAAGTAGGAAGCACTCACTCACTTGAACGGTACATGAAGGGGTACTTCGAAAGGTGCAGCTATCAAATTGGGACATAGCTTTAGTGCTTGTGTGAAGGGCTTAAAAACCTGGACTACACTTAATTATCTGCCTCTTCAAAAGAGGTAATTGTTCTAGATATAGTCTCGCAGACCTCAGATAAAGAGGCCTGAGAGACTCTCTATCTGACCAGAGAGTCACACTGGATAGTGTCAGTGTAGCCTCCACTACTGTGAGGAAGCTTGGAGTCTTATTTTACCAAGAGCTCTCATTCACACCACATATAAACCAGCCTTCTTCCACCTGCGTAATATCACCAAAATAAAAAAAATCTTGTCTAAAAGTGAAAACGTTATCCATGCATTTGTTAAATCAAGACTAGACAAATACCTCCCACTAGACACACGCCCTAAAAACTCTATAAAAAGCTTTCAACTAGTTCAAAATGCAGAAACCAGGCTCTTAACAAGAACTAAGAGAAGACCCCACATCACTCAGTGTTGGAGTCCCTTCACTGGCTTCTGTTGAGTTTAGAAATAATTTCAAAGTTCTTCTCCTGACATATAAAGCCATAAAGGGCATGGCCCCATCATATTTGCAAGATGCTATAGTACCATATGATCCAAACACAGCACTCCGCTCTCAAAATGCTGGATTACTGGTTGTTCCTAGACTGTCTAAAAGCACAGTAGGAGGGAGAGGTTTCACTTACCAAGCTCCTGTGTTATGAAATCAGCTCCCTGCCCATGTTAAAGAAGCCGCCACAGTCTTTACATTTAAGACCAGGCTTAAAATGTTCCTCTTTGAATTAGCTTATGGCAAGGCTAGTTAGGTGCAGAAATAAAACCTGCAGTTTTAGTTAAGCTGCCTAGGAGTAGCTATACTGGGAGAAGTATGGTGACCTGAGTGCTATCCTCTGTTTCCTCCTGTTTCCCTGTCAACAACATTTACTAGTCAGTTCACCTGCAGTTTGTTCATTGCTATTGCTATATTGTTCCCTGTCCCACACCACTCTGGGGAGCGCAAGTGTTTCAGATGCCTGGCCACTGACTGCCCGGTGATGGCTGGACCCTAGATCTCCTACTGTGCCCTGATTCTGTTCTGTGGATCTGAACCCTCCCTTCTTGCTCCTGGCTATATGGCCTGGGTCCCTGGCTGGGCTGGCTCCTGTCCTGCCGTGGGTGGGCCTCCCTCTGTCCCTTAGCTGAGTGGGCTCTGGCCCTAAAGATTTGAACTCTATCTATAAATGGATGTGCATTAGTCTGGGACACATCTGCAGCCTGCTGTCTATGAGAGTGGATCTTTCCTTCAGCAGTGACATAACAATATAATAAGTCCAAAAAATGCCAAAATTGTTGGTATTCTGGGAAAAAGGGCTGCAATTATGTTGGAATATTCAATCATATATCCATATACTAACTTATACTAACTTTTGAATATTGACTTATTTATTGGGATTTCCTATTAGATGGACCCAAGGGCCAGTTAGTCTTCCTGGTTTTTTTTTAAATACTTTTCAATAAAAAAAAAAAAAGAAAAAATTAAAAACAATAACAAATGAATAAAAGTTTCAATTCATTTACATGATTAAAATGTAAATATTGTAATATTTCTTGCGCTAGCACCCACAAAACTAAAACTGAACCTATCCTGCGTCTCCATAAGTGAGCTTTGTGAATATGGTCAGACGCTTCTCTCAGACGCTGTTCTCCCAAGTCACAGTATTGAGTTTGTTTGTATTGAGTCAACCAATTTCAAATCAGTCAAATTGTTTACAGTTCTAAAAAGCTGCCCTCTCAACATCTCATCCAAATTGGCAATTCCAGCATCAAAAGAGATTTTAGGGATGGTTTTAGTGATCATTTAAGAAAAGATAAAACAGAAAGAATATGGTACATGGACGAGTGACTGATGGTAGTCACAGGGGCCACTGGCACATCGGTGAGTCTACCCCAGGGCAGCTGTGGCTACAATAGTAATTTAGCATCATGAGTATGGATGAATGAATAATGCACAAAATTGTAATATGTTTCTACTCACTCTACGTCATAGAAAAGACAAAGGATCTTACCTGAGGACCTTTCATTGGAAGAACAAAAACTGTAGAAGTTATGAAACCATCATTATTCTTTATGTGAAACCACAGTTGAAGATCAGACGTAAGTGTGACGGTTCCACATGTGCAGGAGGCTGGTTCTTGCAGAGTTATGGCTCACTGTGGCTCTATGGTATTTATGAGGCTCCAGGGGCCACCTGGACCTGGGCCAAAGTGGCTGATAGATGTTCTGACCCTTTCACTCTCTCTGCACCTTCAGCTTGTAATCATCACAACACTCTCCACACAACAACTGTGCATGACATGTCCACCAGTTTACTCCATGGGACTGAAAGGGATAATATTTTACACATGATATCATATTTATATATAATATTTCAATTTTTTATCACTTGTAAAAGGCAAATGTTTCACAACTTCCTGTGTGGATTGCTAAAAATATGAATAGCTTTGTCCATTGATTTGCACAACTCTTACTACTCTATTGTTTAATTAAACAAAAGGTCTGAAAAGTAAAAAAAAAAAAAAAAAAACTCCCGCACACCATCTCACTCTTGATTCAATTTTATTCTCACAACGTTTTGGTCCCTCTGACCTTCCTTATTAACTTTTCAGACCAAGTGCTTCGCCTCCTATGCACCTGTCGCCCACTCTGGTGTGCAGAGTCTACACAGAAACGAGTACAGTTTAACTAAACAAAAGAAAAACTTTAACTGGCTCTGAAGAACATCAGCATTTATATTGCAGAGACAAGTCCATCATCTAAATGTTGCAGTTTATGGACTGATTGGATTAGTTGGTATAGTGTAGTGGTCAATGCCATGTAAATCATTACAACCAGGATCATTACAAGCTTAAGGTAATTTGAGTATCTCAATCAAATTCTGACAATGTATAGATTTTTACAATGCTCTTGGAATACTTTGGGGGATATTCATAAATGAGATATTGTTAAATAAAATATTCTTAATATTGGGTGCAGCTTGTACATGTAAAGCAGATGTTGCGTGGTTAATGAGTTGAAGGTGTGTGGACTGGCCCTGGTTTACAGCCGCCTCCTGCAGCTCACACAGGGTTTTTAAAGGTCCCACACATCTGGGACTGAGGCCCCACATGCCTCAGCCACAGGACAGGCGTCTGCATGTCTGACCCTACCTTTAAATAAGGAGCGTCCAGAGGAAAACAGCACCAGTGATCAACAAAGAGACAGACACAAGAGAAACAAGAACAACAGAACAGAGCATGGTCCCAGTGAGGATCCTCGCGTTCGGCCGTGAGTATTTGTTTCAGCTTAGGCCTTTTCAACGCATGGGTCCAAGTTTCACAAGCTCAACCAGAAAAAGAAAAAAAAAATTAATAGAATTTTACCATTAGCAATATGGATCTCAGTTTTTATTATGTTTTTGACCTGTGGAGTCTATTAGATGTGACATTTGTTGGAGCAAGTTCTTTATATGCGCTTCAACATGGACCACTGTTTTGAACTGAGTTATTAGGAATGTGTAACGTGCAGAGCTGGGGCAATTTTGCTTGAAAATAAAACTGATTCAATTTTCGATTTTTTTCCCCCTCTCCACTAAAAATTTCTGCAAACTACAGAAAATTGTTAAAACTAACTAATCTATTGGTCATTGGGGAAACCTTTTATGAATGAGATAAAACTATAAAACTATTGTATTAAACATGCAGCCCCAGTATTTAATTTGACGTCACAGATTTCAAATGACTCAGCGCTGGAATGCGCTAAACAATGCAAGAAAGTGAGGAAACTGTTGTTGTTCTTCTTCTTCAATTTTCTTCCAAACAAATTGATTGAATTTGAACTTCAAATTAATCGATTAATCAATTAAATTGTTTGTGTTTTTTGCCCTGCCCTAGCAACGTGTAGTGTAATATGTTTGCTTAGTACAAGCTATATTCTACAACAAATCATATTAATTCATTTTTTTATTCATTAGTGCTGGCTGCAGCCTGGTATCTGACTCCAGCGGCTGGTGAGTGCTTTTCATATTCATCTGTCTGAAGTGTGTAATTTGACTCCTGTTTAATTGCTTTCACTTTACCATGTTTTCATTTTTTTAATAAAATGGATTGTTTTAGTATGTCTGTCATTTAGCACTGTTAATGTGTTATTTATGTGTTGAAAAGTAAGAGACTACAGACTAAAGGCAGATATGGACTAACTGCAGCAAAGTGAACTGTGAGACTTTGATCATGACAGACTTGAATCTGCTGAATGAGACAGGCAGCTGTACAGTGTGATTTGATTGGTTTGTGTTTGACAGAGGGAGAGGTGGTGTACGCCTGCCTCAATGACACCGCCACTATGGCCTGTGGTAAGAACATTCATTTTGTCAACTATGTTTAAAGCTGTTAAAACTAAGGTCATTTGTCACAAACAATGTGATTACAGAGGTGAAAGCAGTTCTCTTATTGTATATATATTGTAGTAGTAAAGTCACTGTTTACTATTACAAATTCCTTAAAGCAGTAAGTTTATATTTATATGTTTATAATAACACTAGAGGAGCAAAGTACATGTGAAAAACTCCTATTCGTACTAAAGAAACACTGCATTTAACTTGCATGACTGCTACTGATCATTAGGGATGGGGTGAGATTGAGTCCATAAGAACGAGACAAGACAATAGTTTGACATGATAAAATTTCCCTGTTCAGTTGACATATTTAGCCTCACAAGTTTTTATTTCTTATATTTTTGTTATTGTAGAATGTCTTTATTAAACTAAGGATTCTCAAAACTTAAATCACCAGCACTTTACCCTATTTCTTGTCCAATCCAAATGTAAACACTGTAAAAAATCTCTGAAGATCATTTTCCACATGTGCATAATCTAGCAGCGATTTCATTTTACAAGATCTTGTTCCATCCCCTCTAGACTCACTGTTCTTTCAATAATGCCTTTGTAAATAGTTGGATTTTAGATGAGATCACAACATTATATAGTCCATAATATTTAATACTACTTGGTGCTTGACTTTTTAGATATTTTAGTGGTACAATGTAATCAATACAGAAATCTGCCAGTGGCCACAGAGACATACCTGGTGTTGAGCTGTAGAAATCTCATGTGATGCTTTTCTCTCTTCTCCCTCCGCTTCTTTCTTCCGTGTTTCAGAGGTGGGCACGAAGATCAAGCTGGAGCACATCTTGTACAAAGTGGGAGTTGGGACTCGGTGTGGAGAGGGCAAAGCTCAACCGGACGACGGGCCAGACACGTTCTGCACCTTCCCCTGGGCTGAGATGGTGGTCGAAGATCTGTAAGAACAAAATACTGTCACACACCATAACAGTAACAGACAACATCCTCATTGTTTTATTATAGAGGTTATGCAGATGACAGAACCTTTGGAACATTATTATCGAGTGGCAACAGTATATGAGTATCAGGGGCAGTAATGACATTTCTTCTGTAAACACTCAAAACACTAAATCTAAAATGTGAAAGAGCTGCTACAGCTTAATAACAAATATAAGTCCACAACTCTGATACATTTTTAGTTTGTACCTGACTTTAAAGCAAGAAAATCAAGTCGACAGTAGTAAAAACACAGGAACAGCTAAACAACAGGGACACTGCACACCACAGACACAGTTGAAATGGATGTTTCTCTCCTTAAAAAAAAAAAAGTTTTTGAGTCTGTGTGCTGAGAAAATAATTATTGTGGGTGAAATCAACAGCTCCCTGGACAAAAATGAGCCAATAAAAAATAAAATGAAACACATTATGTCTCTTGTTCTGTTCATAGTTCTTCCTCAGTGCCACTCAGTGTTGAAGGGCATTTTTCAAATAAAGTTATGTCACTGAATAACCTCTATTTAATGGTAGCTACTTCTCCACCTTGGTACTCCGAAAGGAATACAACTATTGTGTAAACCAAACTTCATTGCAATAACATTGAATACCTCCATCCAACAATGATTGGGTTTCTTACCCACAGTATGGCATTAAACTTATACACCACCATGGAGACAAGCAGGTGACAGCTCTGTGACGAGGTGACTCTGCTCACTGTACAAATCATAATTATTGTGAAATTTAGACATGTTTTGACATTATGGTTGCTAGGTAACAGTTATGGAGTTACCTCTATGTTATATCTGCCCTTGTCCAACAAGGAAGCAAAATTATAAACTTTACCAAAATGACAAAACTAGAAAAGACTAGTCTTTTTTCTTTTTTTTTTTTTGGTAAAATCTTAAATCTAATGACGTTAACTATGTTTTAGAGGAATTAACTTGAGAGTTGAATAATGACTTCTGTGGCTAATTATTGCTTCATTCTGCTGTTTTATTTGTTGCAGCTCAGGCCTTTATGGTAAACTGTCTATACTGTCTATTTTACTGGGATTATCCTGCTTTATTGTTATTGTGTTGTAAGTAGTTTCAATCGTTTATGTCTCTGTAACAATATATCATGCTTCAAAATGTGTTGTTGTAACAGGTCTACTCATAGTTTTTTGTATTTCTGATAAATCTCAGGGTTGACTCCTCTCTTGTGTGTCAGGTGTGCAGACAGACGCTCCTGCAGGGTCCCCGTCACAGAGTACGTGTTTGGAGAGTATCCGTGCAAAGAGGAGACCCGATACCTGGAGGTGTCCTACAGCTGTGCCAAACCCCCTCCTCCTCCTCCACCCCCTCCTCCTCCTGCACCTATCAAACCTGACTGTACGTACCAGATCACCTGCTAACCCCTGTGCACACCAAACCTGACTTGCTATGAAAACGCACACTTGATTTACACATATGGAACTTGGTTGCAGATTAGCCTGTATAACTGCTCGCCTCAATTGGCTTCATTTGGCTGCCACTGAATGCAACGGGTGACGTCACACTCACACAGTCCTCTTCTAATATACAGTCTATGGTGATGACGGAACAGGCACTGTGACAGGACAGGACAGTCGAGCATTCATAAGAACCAATGCATTTTCAGGTTTACCCAAAGTCTCACCACATATAATACACAGAGCAGTGCATGGGCGTCCTCAAGGGGCCACTAATGTGTACTACACCAGCTGTCAACTGCGTGGTGCTCATGGGCATACATTTGTTAGTCAAGCCTAGTTTAAGTAGCATGTGTTCTGTCTTTAACTTATTAAAACTCATATCTTCCCATTTTCTCTCCCCTTCTTGGGATGACAAAGCAATGCTTTTGCTCATGACATAACTAAAGCTGAAGAACTTAAATCAGGCCTATTCAGCAAAATCGACTTTTCAGAGCATGTTTTAACCATGTTATAGTTGTATTAACCATTTACTCACCCGAAGTTGTATTTGGAGTGATTCATGCAGGTTTGAGTAATTTTCAATTTATTATTTTCAAGACACCATACTACCGATCAATCACCGTGTTCACCTCCATTGGTACACACTCACTGAGATGTACTTCCTTATCCAGTTTGCTCGCTATCCTGATCTGAAACTATCCATATGAGGTGCCAACTCTACTTTGAGGATGTTTACGGCGACGTCAGCCCCCACTGGGCCCTGCAGTTTTCTAATGTGGAAGTCAGCGGACTTGCTTCTTATATTAAGTTGTTTTAGATGAATAATGCAATTTAAGATGAGCTAATTAAAACATAATGATCCATGGCTTTCATAAATTATAACTATAGACCACAGACAAGCACAATAAGCAGCACAGTAGAATATTAAATAAAGTCAAACAAAAATAAAACTCCAGCGACTGATTCATTCACATGTAACCCGCACTGACCTCATTAACTTGCTGTTTTCTTTCATGATGTAATGATTATGTTCTGTTTCAGGTGACGATAAACCTTCTGCAGACAAATGAAACCTCCAGATCACAAATTTAAACAAATTACATTTCATCTTTTTTACTGTGAAGAATTAAAATGGAAGAAAAAGGGTCAGTTTATTCCTCCATGTTGTTGTTTTATGCAAAAATAATAAAACAAATGACCCCCCTCCAGAGTGTAGAAGCTATTTGCCTGTTTTGTTTGTTCAGTTAAATTAAGATGTAATTCTTAAGTTTAGTTATTTTTGTTTATGTCAGTTTATGTCAAATGAATTTACCAATTTCGTTTTTGCTAATTTGCATTTGTTATATATTTGGTTTAGTCTGTGAGGCGCCTAGGGGATAAGGGGATATCGGTGGGTGGTACAGGTAGACCAGAGTGCACCTGAATATATATATATATATATATATATATATATATATATATATATATATATATATATATATATATATATATATATATATATATATATATATATATATATATATATATATATATATATATATATATATATATATATATATATATATATATATATATATATAGTTGTTTCTCTTGCTGCGCGGAGAAATCGAAAGTGAAAGCAGCCGGTGGTGCGTCAGTTTTGTTTGCGCCCGTGCAGAGAGAGCTGTCTGCGGGAGGATGGAGGAGTGGGGCATTGTCGTTGAGGGCGACTGGGCCCCGGAGCAGAACAGAACCGCGAAGAACAAACTGCTAAAACATTTCCTGAGCGAAAAGAAGTCCGGCGGAGGAGAGTGCCGCGTGGAGACCGTGGACGGGGTCGCGAGGGCTGCTGTCCTCTTCAAGTCACGACAAGGTTTGTGTCAAGTGTCACGTCACCTGCTGCTCTACTTGAAAAAAACAAACTGAGAGAAAACGAGTGTGTTTGTGCTGTTTAAACATGTATTTGTATGTGGTCCTCTGAGGTTCCCATAGGATTGACCCAGTTACTTTTTATTTAAGTTTAGAAGTGTAAGCAACACATTATCCTGATGTTATTAACTCATGTAAACACGGTACTAAGATTTCCAACTCGATTAGACAGACCTGCTAAAAATAGGCTCACAAACTAACACAGGCCTGACCATTCGACCGCCCCCACCGCTCACCCCAAGGCACCAGCTGAGCACAAGAACAGGAAAAAAAAAAAAGTATATATACATACACATACATCTCAATACATGCATACACATATACATACACACATATGAATTTAAATAAATATTTAAATACATTAATTATTAAAAAAAAAAAAAAAAAAAAATCACCCTCTGCGGGTGGTCTCATCCCCTCTCTTTTCCATGCTCTAGTCCTCTCCCTGAGGCCTGGGAGCTTGAGGGTTCTGCGCAGTATCTTTGCTGTTCCTAGTACTGTACTTTTTTGGACTGAGATGTCTGATGTTTTTCCTGTGATCTGCTGTAACCACTCCTCCAGTTTGGGGGTCATTGCCCCGAGTCCTCTGATGACCACAGGCACCACTGATACCTTCACCTTCGAGGCTTTCTCCAACTCTTCTTTGAGCCCCTAGTATTTCTTTAGTTTCTCATGTTTCTTTTTCCTGATGTTCCCATCACTTGGTTCTGCGATGTCCACCACACCAGTTTTGCTCTGTTGTTTATCCACCACCACAATGTCCAGTTGGTTTGCCATCACCATTCTGTCAGTCTGTATCTGGAAGTCCCACAGGATCTTTGCTCGATCATTCTCCACTACCTTTGGAAGTGTTTCCCACCTTGATCTTGGGGTTTCCAGTCCGTACTCTGCACAGATGTTTCTGTACACTATGCCCGCCACTTGGTTATGCCGCTCCATGTATGCTTTCCCTGCAGCATCTTACACCCTGCAGTTACGTGCTGGATTGTCTCAGGGGCCTCTTTGCACAGCCTACACATTGGGTCTTGTCTGGTGTGGTAGATCTGGGCCTCTATCGCTCTGGTGCTCAAGGCCTGCTCCTGTGCAGCCAGGATTAGTGCCTCTGTGCTGCCCTTCAGTCCAGCTTTCTCAAGCCATTAGTAGGATTTCTTGATATCAGCCCCTTCAGTTATGTTCCGATGGTACATCCTGTGCAGGGGCTTGTCCTTCCATGATGGTTCCTCCAGCACCTTTTCCTCTGCACTCCACTGTCTGAGACATTTGCTGAGCATGTCATCTGTTTGGGCTTTGTCCTTGATGTACTTATGGATGTTTCATCGACTGACTGTGGCTCTCACACTCACTAATCCTCAGCCTCTGTGGTCTGTATCTCCTCCTTTGGCCAGCTTATGATTCCTGCTGGGTTCTCAACTATATATATATATATATATATATATATATATATATATATATATATATATATATATATATATATATATATATATATATATATATATATATATATATATATATATATATATATATATATATATATATATTGGCATTACAAACAATCAGTTGAAGTTCAGAGCTCATGGACAGTTTTGGGACCTACTCACAGAGGAAAAGTACCCCAACATGAGGAAATGTGCTATCACCTTGACTGCATTATTTGGCCCCACTTATTTATGTGAGTCAGCCTTTTCTCACATGAAGATCATTAAGTCCAAGTACCGTTCCACGATGACTGATGACCATTTGGAAGTGTGCTTGAGGCTGGCTGTCAGCAGCTACTGCCCGAACTACGCATCCCTCGCTGATTCCATTCAGTGCAAGTCATCAGAGCAGTAATCATCATTCAAGTAATTACGAAGATGTAAAAAATTTAATTGTGTTGTGCAGTATTATCTCATGACGTTATGCAAGGTACATCAAAATGTACATCTAAGAATTCATAATACATTTACAAATAAATATATGTTTAACATTTTTGTTTTAGGTGGTAGATCTTTCAGACACGATAATTTTAAAAGTAGCTCACATACTGAAAAAGTCTGAGCACCCCTGTCTCAGAGCATGTTTGTACAGATCTAAACTACAAGGTTTGCAAGATTTTATGCAGAATAAGACCGGGGATTTAGTTGTCGTGGGGGAAATTATGCAAATAATGTGCCATTGTCGAATGTCTGCGCTGTCTAGCGATTGGCAGAGTAACCATGTAATACTCTTCCATATCAGTAGGTGGCAGCATGTAGCTAATAAGTAGCTGCTAATTGATTTCAATTTGAGACAAGAGAATTAGTGATACGTGGATGCGTCAGGTGACAGTGGCATTGTGGCTAGCGAGACTATATGGTGAGAGTGATGGAGAAGTTTTTGAAAAGGAAAGATGCTAACTCCGAACCGGACCCTGGGCAAAACTCAGACCCAGATGAAGGCCCAAGTAAGAGTGGAGATCAAAAGAAAGCAAAGACGGTTAGCTCAAGCAAAACCTCTGGCGCAAGGCAATACAGCGAAAGCTATATTTTATTTGGATTTACTTTCACTGGAGATCCAATGAAACCAACTCCGTTGTGCTTGGTGTGTGGTGAAAAGTTATCCAACAGTGCTATGGTCCCAAGTAAGCTTAAACGGCATCTTCAAACGAAATACCCTTCACTTCAAAACAAGAATGCAGACTATTTTGTTCGCCTGCGTGAACACACGGAGAAACAGGCAACTATTATGAGAAAAACCACAAAGGTAAACAAGAGAGCCCTTAAAGCTAGCTACCACATTGCTGAACTTGTAGCTAAGTCAAAAAAGGCGCACACTGTGGCAGAGACATTAATACTTCCCGCCTGCAAAGCCATTGTAAATGAGATGCTCGGTTCTGAAACAGCTAAAGAAATAGCCAAAGTTCCTCTCTCAGATAACACAATTTCCAGACGTATTGATGACATGTCTGCAGATATCGAAAGTGTGGTTTTGGAAAAGATCCGTATCAATACGAAATTTGCATTGCAGCTTGATGAGTCTACTGATATTAGTGGGCACACTCAACTCTTAGCCAATGTGCGTTTTGTGGATGGAGACGCAATCAGAGAAAACTTCTTTTTGTGCAAGGCATTACCCGAAAAAACAACAGGAGGTGAAATTTTTCGGGTCACATCAGAATATCTTGAACAAGGAGGACTTAAGTGGGAAAACTGCACGAGTGTTTGCACTGATGGAGCTGCAGCTATGGTCGGGCGCACCAAAGGCTTTGTAAGCAGAGTGAAGGAAAGAAACCCAGATGTGATTGTTACGCACTGTTTTTTACACCGTGAGGCCCTCGTAGCCAAGACTTTACCAGCAGAACTAGTTCCTGTGTTGGATGATGTTGTGCGCATCATAAACTTTGTAAAGTCGTGACCCGTGAAAAGCCGCATATTTGCGTCCTTGTGTGAGTTTCTGTGTGAACTCCGCACACCCGACTGGGCGACAGGTGCGTAGGAGGTGAGGACAGGTCCTTGTGTGAGGAAATGGGAGCGGAGCATAAAGCCTTGCTGTTTCATACGGAGGTCCGGTGGTTGTCGCGCGGCAAGGTCTTGGCCCGTGTGTATGAGCTGCGGGAGGAACTTAAAGTATTTCTGACAAATGAAAGGTCCGATTACACAAAGCTACTAAAATGGCAATCTTGAAATGTTTACACTCACCAAGCAATGGCAAGATGTTAACACTGCTGTGAGATAATAGTTAAACATTTAAAAACTCTTGAGGAGAAGATGTCATTTTATTTTTCTTCAGCCTCCACTGAATGCCTTGACTGGGTTAGGGACCCATATAGCTCAGCATCAGTTGGTGGAAAGGACATGACTTTACAGGAGCAAGAGGAACTAACTGAACTGAGACAAAACCATGGTTTAAAGCTAAGCTTTGCTGATTTACCTTTGGACAGTTTTTGGTTAGCTACTGTCAAGGAGTTCCCCATTCTGGCAAACAAAGCTATTTTGACATTGCTTCCATTTTCCACGACATATCTGTGTGAGGTGAGCTTTTCAAGCCTGACTGCTATAAAAACTAAAAACAGAGAGAGACTGAGAGTTGTTGAGCAAGAGCTTCGTGTGTGTCTTTCTTCAATTCCTGCCAGGATATCAGCTCTGTGTTCATCCAAACAGGCCCAGGTTTCACACTGAGTGAGTAGAAATATTTTATTTTATTATAAAATGTTTTTTTGTGTGTTTATTTGATTCCTGTTCAAAATACTTTGATGAGAATTATTTTATATTGTAAACATAGGCTGCAGAGTTTCATTTTTTAGCATTTTCTGCTGATGGTGTGTCTTGTGATTTTTTCAATGAAAAAAATGTGCCTTGGCTCAAAAAAGGTTGAAATACACTGCTCTACCATCTAACCAACCAAAAGATTTGAAAAGACAACAGTGTGTGCCTCAGTGGAACAGGTGAACAAGAGAAAGTCTGAAATCCCAAAATGTTTTGTTTGTTTTTCAGTGAGAGACCGAGTTCTATCCAAACCCATCCATGAAATCACAGTGGACGACAGGAGTGTTAAACTGCGGCTCAGTGAGGACTCTCCGGTGAGTAGAGCCAGAGGAGCAGAGGAGCAGAGCCAGAGGAGCAGAGCCAGAGGAGCAGAGTCAGAGGAGCAGAGTCAGAGGAGCAGAGCCAGGGGAGCAGAGTCAGAAGAGCAGAGTCAGAGGAGCAGAGGAACAGAGCCAAAGGAACAGA
This sequence comes from Periophthalmus magnuspinnatus, assembly GCF_009829125.3. NCBI lineage: Eukaryota > Metazoa > Chordata > Actinopteri > Gobiiformes > Gobiidae > Periophthalmus > Periophthalmus magnuspinnatus. Next base: position 4,200,877 of record NC_047134.1, on the reverse strand, counting down.
CAGGGTTTTGGCCAAATTTGAAGTGTTTGTGATTAAAACTGTGCGAGGCGATGTCTTAAATGGGAGGGTGTGCGCTTTTGTCATTCCCAGGTTTGATCCAAAATGGCCGACTTCCTATATATTTTATCTATCAAACAGAATGCAATTCGTCCAGATGGACGAATATTCTTCCACTCTGAGGCACATCACTTGCGGTGTGCCTCAGGGTTCCATACTTGGCCCAATTCTCTTCCTACTATATATAAATGACCTGTGTTCGATCTCCAAAAAGCTTAAATTGGTGCTCTTTGCCGATGATACTACAATTCTGTGCTCTGGGAAAAACCTGCAACAGTTGATGGAAGAGGTCTCCAGGGAAATGAATAAATCAAAAGAATGGTTTGACTGTAATAAATTGTCGATAAATCTGAAAAAAACTAAATTCATGGTAATAGGTACCAAAAAAATTGACACTGAACTCAAGGTGACTATAAATAATGAAATCATTAAATGTGTGAGTGAACATAATTTCCTTGGAGTTATCCTTGACCATAAACTTTGCTGGAAGCCTCAATTAACTGCAGTAAAAAACAAGATAGCTAAATCCATTGCAATTATGAGGAAATCTAAATGTTTGCTGGATGAAAGAGCACTTTATACTGTATATTGTACATTAATTTTGCCTTATCTTAACTACTGTATAGAGGTGTGAGGAAATACTTATAAAACAAATATTAATATTATGTCCATTCTTCAGAAAAAGGCGATATGGATAATTCATAATGCTGGGTACAGGGAACATACAAACCCTCTGTTTCTTAAGTCAAATATAATTAAATTTGAAGATCTAATCAAATTCAAAACTCTACAAATTGTATATAAAGCACGATACAATCTGCTCCCAAATAATATCCAAGGCATGTTTCAAATTAGAGATAATACCGTAAATACAATCTGAGGGGACAAATGAATCTTAAGAAACAGTGTGTTCGCACTACCCTAAAAAGTATGTTCATTACCCGACGTGGAGTTGATCTTTGGAATGATTTGGAAGAAAGCTTAAAATGTAGTATCTCTCTAGTAAATTTCAAACAACTGTACAGATTAAATAATTAATTAATTCAAAAGCTATGCTACTAAAGAAGGATCATAGTAAAACTATGAATACTCATCAATGTGTTGGGTGTTAACAATTCTCCGTAATTCATTATCTACTGCCTCAATGTACTTTATATTAACTACAATTTAGTGAGTTTTCAATCTACGTAAACATTATGCGCACACATTACATGCATGCACATGCACACCTGGTGTGTATGTGCATGTGTTTGAATGATTCACACATACACTTTACTTGCATACACTTGCACACGCACACTCGGTGTGTGTGGGCATGTGTATGGATGTTACACACATACACATTACATATATACACACACACACATACACACGCACAGATAGTGAAGGAATGTTATAATTGTGACCTAACTTTTCTGTACAATCTTTGCTACTGCGATCAGCATCTTAATTGTGTGATTTAGTTAAATATGGGCGGTAAACTCTCACAAGTATTATACTTTTACTTACTCCTTTTGAGCATTGTGCAAAATTTGGATTTGGACGTACACTGTTTTTTTTTTTTTATTATGCCTGCTCAAATAAACAATATTCATTCATTCATTTTAAGGTGGGCCCATAATATAATTTTTGTCATGTCCTGACATGTTCCATTTTTGATGCGAGTTTCAGATTTTTACGTCAACTTTTTTCCGAGTCAGGCTCCCATTGACCCAATGAAAATCAAAGTTTTAGGGGGCAAATGCACCTTTTGAAGGTACCCTTCGAAATACTCCTCCAAGTGTAGTTTGAAGCTTCCAGACGAGAATCTGCCCTCCTCAGAGGGCCTGTCCCATTTCATCTTGCTGAAATGGGACAGGCCCACACCACGGACCGCACTTCCACCGCTGTCTTTGAGCGTACGATACGTACATTACGTACGTTATTTTTAATGATCTATTATTTAATAGAAGAAAAGTCAAGATGTCGTCGTCACAGCCGTTTCTTTTTGTTTAGATTGAATATCAATTGGCAAATATACGTTCAAGGTGATTTTTTTTCTCAATTGTAGCTACTTCATAACTTAAACAAAATATACCTTGTGAAAACGTAATAACAGAGACAGAGGTAACAGTATCATTTTTACATTCATAGTCTATAAACCAGAGAACACTGATTAGTTGTACATAAAATGGGATATTGCAGTTTAACGATTCAGTATTTTGGCCAGTGGCTACACCACTTTAATAACAGTAGAGGGCACTGTTTCCCTTCTATGTCGTGCCAGTTCTTTTCATCTTATTATTGTAAAGTATTGTCTAGCAGTCCAGCGCTACATCAAGCTAGTATATTGACTTTACTAACACGAAGGTAAATGACACATGCCCACCAGGGGGCGCAGACCTATGGAATGTACCGGAACTCATGAAGATTTTGTTCATGTCTCTGTAATCTCTTCTGTCCTTTCCTGAGAGTCCGTTGCTTCATTGTTCACATTACCTGTGTGGAACTGATTAAACTCTTCTGACTTTATGTTTCAGTTTTTTGGTCTTTGACGCTTACAATAGAAACAAACATTTTTACATTATTCTTATTGGAATAATAATTTTTAATGATAATAAAGTCTTCTTGTTGTCTAGCAATAACTGCACATTCCTTTATTCCATGTAACTCTCCTCCTTTTTAATCATCAAACACACGGCCTGTACAGATCTTTATTCAGATTTAACAGTTTCATGTCACACTGATGAGGTAAACCAGTACGAACATTTGAACATGTATTGTGCAGCGGACTCCATTTTCTTCTCTTTTTTGCGTAGTCGTGGTGCATGATGGGATATAGAAGTGCGTGAAGTGTGCATGGATGCACGCTTCGATTATGTCCGATCTCCGTGGAAAAGGTGGAAAGAGCAGGGCACGTTTGTCGGGCGCATTCAGTCGGGTGCATTGAAATGGGACAGCCCAGAAATTACGTAACTGCCCTTCGACACACACTTCGAAAGGTGAATCTAAGGCCATTTTGGCGAATTGAGACACAGCCTGTGGCACTTTTAGCCACTGGCGCCCTCCTGTGGCACCTAGTATTCCCAGTGGTTTTCCAAGTACAAACCTGGCTTAGCTTCTCAGATGTGACAAGATCAGGCTTGGACAAGGATTAGAATTGGTCACAAACAATTGGCAAAAAGAATCTGAACTGACAAACTAATACAAGAATTACATGTATTTCAGAACATGTTTGTACAGATCTAAACTACAGGGTTAGACATTTTTATGCAGAATAAGACAGAATATTTTTTGTTTGTACAGGAAATTGTCATACTGTACTTTACTTTGCAGCATTTGTGATTTGCTAATTGCAGCAGTTAGTGATCTCGATTGGATTACGTTTAATTTTGCAGAGCATAGTTTCCACGTTCCTGCACTGACCTCTAACCTCTTGAACAGTCAATGGGACACTCAGGTGATCTTCAATGTGTTCTTTCTCTTTCATGTCCAAACCTCCACAAGCAACGCTCCAGGTAAAACTGAACTTTGTGAGATTATGTTTTGTGAGAAGAAATCTGCCTAATTATTTTGTATTCATTTTTAGATGCACAGAAAACTGCTGCGCCTCCTCAGAGAAATGAAGCTCAGAGAGAGCAAACCAAACCAGGTGATAATAACAACACAATGTACTTGAATGACTTTAGTCTGACTGTAGAGCCACTGAAACAGCTGTACCTCAGTAAGACTGAAATAATCAAGAAGGCAGCACTACAGAATTGCTAAAAGTGCCTTAAAAATACTTACTGTGTCTCCAAAGATCTGACCTGTAACCTGGCCTGGGGGTGTCACATGCTGTTTCCATGGCGATAGAAGTTTAATGCCATACTGTGGTACATACAGGCAAAGCAATAACTTCCCCAGAGAGACAAGTAAATAGCAGGCACTAGGGCTGGGTACTGTTAGATTTTTTTGATGCTTGTACCTTAACGATACCTACTTTTCAATACCACTTCCTGAATGGGTCTTTTTTTGGTGCCTTTACAATTCAGTTTTGAATGTAAATTAATGGCCAACATCATTAAGAGAATATGTAACATTAAAAAATTATGTTATAACCACACAGTTTGCACGTACTTAAGTTTAACTTTTTTTTCCGGCACATTTGGCACTTTATATCAAAGGCAGCTTCACTACACTGTTACCTGGACGGAGGAGGATTATGTAGAACTTAGTAAAAGGAAAATATAGAAGCAGTCAACTGGACTAAACATTGTAGGAGTGAAGACATTTGGCTGCTCATCCAAGTCACTTCTTCAGTTCTGGTTAGATCACCTTTTCTGGTTAAGTTACGTAGTGCCCCTTTAAGTACTCAACAAATTTGAGAGAGTGTTTTCATATGAAACACATTAAAAAATATTCTTAAATCTCTGCCCCAGACCGAGGCTCCTCTTCTGGGTCCGATGCCCGGTGCAGTGTGGCTCTGGGGCCGGTTTCTGAGGGCACCTCCAGAGACCTGCTGTGTGTCCTGGTGGAGAACGTGTGTAAATTGGAGGAGGAACAATACGACCTGGAGCTGATATGGGAGAGTAGCGTCGCCGTGGTAACCTTCAAGAATCACACAGGTACAGTGTAAAACTCACACCTGTCTCACTTTAAACAGTCCAGTTTTCACATTGGTCTCGAACTTTATGTGATTGGAAGGGGTCAGGAAATATTTTACAATATCTATGTAATTTCCTGCATTTTAGTGAATTTCAGATGATAAAGTAATTAGAGTTTATGGAGTAAATATGGTTATATTACTCCTCAGTTGAACAAATACTTTTATTAATAATTGGTACCATTTCACTAGAGAATTACACTGGAGTTTAGGAGACTATATTACCACAACACTGTTTGCTGTACTTGTACTTCTATCTGCAGTTTCATCACACTATGCATCTTTAACTGACTTAAAGGTAAAGCAGGAGTGGGCAAACGTTTTGACACAAGCCACAGTGGGCTCTAAAGTTTCACAGAGGGGCCGGGCCAGGATATTTAAATGTATATATCACATTAGAGATTTGGCCTGTAGCAAAGCATGAGTATACAAGGCTCATTGTACAAATTGTTTTCCAAATGCAATAATTAAGTGAATAATTGATTTATTACATTTCTGTTAAATAAGCACAGCAAGTACCAAAAGATCACCAACTTGTTGAAAAGGTAAACTGAACAAGGTTCTTAGCTATTTCAATATAATTTGTTCATGTTCGGTGGGCCGGATTAATAAGCCCAAAGGGCTGTGTGTGGCCCCCGGGCCGTAGTTTGCCCATGTCTGGTGTAAAGAATACTGCTGTTTTACTACCATAACAGTAATAACACAGTAATAACACTACCATAACAGTAATAACACTTTAAACATAACCTGCTACTCTTTGTTCAGTAATTGTTAGAATCACTGCATTATGAGAATATTTGACCCACTCCTGGGTTTTATCACACTGTAGTGTGGCCAGTGGCTCCTGAAAAATGCAGAGGATATAATTCTTATGAGGTAAATAGAGCATGAGTTCAGACCTCATATATGTCAGTATTATAGTAGTGTTAGCTACGCTGTGTAGCCGATTATGAAACTGTGTAGCCACAACACTGGTCAGGCACATACGCCCCCATTCCCACATGTTAAATCCCACGTCTCATTTCACGTTTTTACTCATTATAATTTATTGGTGAACATGAAAGTTATTAAAAAACAAACACCGTGCACCAGCATTGAGAACTAGAGGCTGCAGCCACTTAGCTTCATATCAGCATGATGCCAATTCTGAATCTGATTCTGAATCTGATTCTGAGCAGCAGACAGAGCGAACATGTTTAATATCCAGCACTAAAAGTTTCTCATGGTCAATGCACTGCTCTGAGGGTCAGTGCTGGTCAGGGGGAGCTCAGGCTCACCATTTGGCTCCTGCAGACGCACTCTGTCCCTCACTGTAGTGAGAGCACTACAAGTATGTGACGCCTCTGAATGTGCCACACTATAGTCATTGTTCATTGTAAGGAACTTACAACTTGCAACATCTGAGCAGGAACCCATTTTCTGACCTTCAGGTTGTTGGACAAGTGCTTTAACCACTGAGCCTCTATTGCTCCATAATCACTGCATTTTGACAGTTAAAGTAGGTTAAAAAGCAGTGAAGAATGTTACAGTGTCACGTGAACATAGCCTTTCAAGGAAGCCAATATTAGTGAAGACTAAAATAGTTCCATCCTGCATGAATATAGTTCTTACTGAATTTCATGTGCTTCTTTCTCAGATACAGAGAAGTTCATGACCTTGAGCCAGAGCAACAGTAGACTCCATAAACAAGGCCTGACCGCGACTCTTCTGGACCCAGCGACAAAGGTCCGAGTTGAGAACCTGCCGCCCAATGTGGTCAGAGGTGAGAAACTCCATAAGAAATATCCAAGGTCCATTCTCCCGCTATATTTATCCAGCCACACCACAACATCTGCAGATTAGAGACATTTGACCTGCCCCCATCTCAATCTAACACCACAGGGATAGAGGAGGATAGGGCATCTGACACACAGGGGATATAAAGAGAGGGGAGGGCATCTGATAATAATTTAATAAAAGCGAACTTTGTGTTACATATTTTTGTTATGTTCTGGTGATGTGAATAAAGTTGTGTTGAATTCCTTCAGACATGTTGGATCTGTATTTTGAGAAAAACTGGGTGGCACCAGACAACATCATGATGGTCCCACAGGAGCAGGCTGCAGTCCTCTCCTTCTCCGACCCAACAGGTAATCTCCCCTGCGGCAGAGTCGTTAGCACTGCCTCCAACAGCAGCAACATTCAGGTTTGATTCTTGGATGAGTTTCTTCCGATTTCCCCATGAACTTAAAGCTGTGGTTCTGAACCTTTAGTGGCGCCTATTTTACCAGCAGACCCCAAAAACCTCCTCCTACCTCACAAACTACTGTTATTTAAATCATGTGATGTAAGACAGTGTCTAATAACACTGAACTGAAGAAGCGTCTTGGATGAGGAGCCAAATATCTTCACTCCAGTTGACAGATTTGAATTTTTCTTTTACTATAATGTGAATGTTAATGGTTAATGCTATAAGGCTGTGCAATATATCCAGTATCAATTACATTCTTGATTATTGCTTTTTCCAATTGTATAATCAAGATCATTAACATTAATTCTTAGTTGTGTTCAATGTAAAAAGTTTTTCTGTGAAGTATGGAAACTAAGCAAACAATTGTTTAAATAATCATGAGTTATATTTTTTATATTATTGGTATTATAAAGCTGTTTAAGAATATTTATCCTTCCTGGGAATGTGTTACAGAGAAAAAGTCCAGGGGAAAACCCAGAACACGCTGGAGACGTGTCTGGGGAGTAAAGCTCATGGGATTAGATTTGGTTTTTACGTTTCTTCAGAGTTGACATTTTGAACTCGTCCAGAAGAATTAACAAAAAGACTGAAATGGAGCTCAACAGCGAACAGCCACCTCACACTTCTGGAATAAAATTTCCCATTCATTTTTCACAGACTTTCTGAGAAAAAAAAAAGTAATATTAAAAGTTCGAAAGCTGCGCAGGGATCATCTGCTACGCGGAACTACTAACCACAAGACCTAGAATTTTATTTAAAATCTGTTTCTGAAGCTTTATAAACTGTGAAGTTATTAAAACAAATAACAGAATCTTGCATTTTAAACTGCCTTTTTGGACTTATAGAACAAATATTGTGTTTTTTATGACATACTAAATCATATATGTATGGTGTATTATCATTGTAATATTAGATCCTATGGTCTTACTTTCTCATAGTTTTGTGCTCCAGAGCGCCATCTCAGACCCTCGCTCAGAGCACTGACTGAAAACTCGTTTTGCGCTGGCTCCTTTAAATGCAAATCAGATACTTCATACCTCACCCCCTTCCCGGCACCTGGGAGTGTTTCTTTACCTGCGTCACACCCCCGGCAGCCATTGTTGTAGTCCTCTAGATAATGGAATCATGCACTGTGGAAGTTTAGCTGAAATTAGATAACTTTTTTAGAAGAATTTACTGTCCAACCCTACATGTTTAAACCAGAATCTGACCCAGAGCACTAAGATGTCGAACAAGACGAACCTTTGGAATATAAACTTGAAAAGGACGCTTCTCAATGGTGAGTTGGTTAACTTGTAATTATATAATTATACACTAACAAAGGTGCATTAATGAACGGTGTATGGATGATGCATATTATTATAAATTAAATCATCATTTACATGCTTTTCTTCTATGAGAAATAAATTGAGCAAAAAAGTACTTTGGCTGGCTATATATAATACTGTTAAATCAAATACGATTAAAGGTAATACATTTATAAACTCCTCCATAAACCACATGTGCATACATAGTTTGTTTACAAGTGTGTACCTCACTGCAGAGCCCTCAGAATGTGGAAACAGAACATTTGATGTTATTTGCGGATTAAGCATGTCGTTTTGGCTCGTGTGCAATTGCTGTAGTTCATTTTGTTTATATCTTTAGGTGTGACACATGTGGCAACTGTGCTACAATGCTGACTGAAGTGGAAAACATGCTGTCAAGAAACCCCCAAAGTAAGTTCTCTTTACAGAAACTTGTTTTCATTTACAGTATATTATACAGACTCACGTTACTGTTAATATATTTGGTAGGTGTCTGCAAGAATGGAAAAGTCCCCAGCCAACCCACATGCACGGAGGACCATCCAGGACTTGAGCCTGTATGTTTTAATATATACTTCCTTCAAAATGCCATTAACGTGTACAAAGCACTGTGTGGACCATTATAGTTGAGGGGAGTGGTGCAGTAAGTTGATTTTTTGATTATGGTGCCCATTTATTGTCAAACAAACGCTAAAAGTTACATTTGTTGTTTTGCACAGCTGCCATTAAAATACAGCAAATATGAGAGAGTACTGTATAGTTTCTGATGGTAATTTTTTGCATGCAACATCTGTGCACTGTGGGGTTGTCCGAGTTCCTATGTAAAAAAACAACAACAACAAAGAAACTGATGACAAAGGAGGACATTATCCTTACAGTTCTTTCAGCCCAGGGTTTATACACCAAATTCACATAAGAACACAGGGTACTATTAATCTCGTTACCTCATTATAGTATCTGCACATAGTATAAATGTTTACATACCTATACTCCTAAAATGAGGCTGCAGGGTTTTGACAGACAGCTGTGTCCCTGTTGTGCACGTTTTTATTATTTCTGTCTGGCAGCTTGTTGTAGCAGATGATGGCTGGTGTGCACTGAAAGTCCCCTAAACAACAATAACATTGTTCGATAATTGTGAAATATATAATCAGTCAAAAAGTAATAGTCCTTCAGTGGTCATTAGTTGTTCTGCTTTAAAGTTAGAAATGTTCGTTATCCACTATATTTAGGTACACACATCCAAACAGGAATAAAAATGAACGCTGCCTGTCTATGCTATTATTATCAGACACTAAACACAACTCTGAGTGAGCTAAATAAAATATTTAAGCGAAACATTTGATATATGTCTTCTGTGCGCGCTTGGTTGTCATTTGCAAAGACACAATCTAACAAGAATATTTATGTTTGTGTAGCTACTCATAATGTTACTGTAAGGTATTTTTTAACAAATGTAATACTACCCCAGATGCCTGTAGCCCTATTCACCAAAGACTGTGTGACCCCCCACCCTGAGAGGGTCATAAAGCAATCTGCGAGCACTGGGGCCAAGAAGATAACACCTATGATCAGGGCCACTTCTTATCTGTAGCCCTGTTCACCAAGGACTGAATGACCCCCACCCTGAGAGGGTCATAAAACAATGAGATTGATTGACTTAAAAACACACATTGTGGGATTTTGCCAAAAGGTTTTTAATGTGTAACCACATGTTGCCGAGAAGAAGTCCCACCTCACACACACGCACTGGGAGGCCTATAAAAGCTGGAAACACAAACATCTCAGGACTCTCTTCCTATCCTTTCCTGAGAGCCAGGTGCTCCATTGTTAACTTTACCTGTGATGAACTCATTAAACCCTTCTGACTTATATTTCAGTCTCTTAGTCCTCTTTGACGCTTGCATCAGAAACGAACATGTCTTACATTACCATTTCCTTCACTGAAAATACATAGGATGGTTTCCACGTAGCTTGTGATAACAGGACTGGCTCCTGAAGACCACAATGTTTATTCTTCAGTTTAAAAGACCAAATAACACCCAAATCCACCTCTGACCAACAAGTAGCCTGAGGCCACTGTAACAATACGTGTTGGTTGATACAACCAACAACCAAACACCTAGCTTTATCAGTACGCATTTTCTTCATCATGTTACATTTGTACTACAAACTAAAAACAAGATGGCGGACTCGGAGAGCAATTAGACAGAAAGTTATTGAACTTGTTTGGCCTTTTATGGAGATTTCCTCTGAAAAGAGGTGTCTAAAAAGATAAGATATCTCTACAACTACAGAATAGTTCAACTGAATTTAATACAGACCCTGTAGACCCAGGAAAAGGTATCCAAGAGCTAAAAATGTTGATTTAGTATAATGTGTTCTTTAAAACAACCACGTCATGGATATTTGTTGGCATGTAGCTGTTAGTGGATAGCTGATTAGCCTCCGTGATGAATGGAAAATGTTCTTCTGGGACCTGAGCAGATGTCACTGTTGAGCTCCATATGAAATGACAAACTAATACAAGAATAACATTTCAGAACATGTTTGAACAGATCTAAACTATGCAGTTAATAGCTTTTTTTGCTGAATAAAACCAGATATTTTGGTTGTGGAGGAAACTGTGGTACTTCAAAAATTACAGCCGTTTTGATTTTCTAATTGCATCCATTAAAGTTTTGATTGGATTGTGATTAATATGGCAATTCTTCTGTGGAGCCTGTGAAATAGACATGAATAACCTGCACTGCTCTCTGGTGATGTTTGGTTTCTCTCTTTGCAGTGGTGAAGGACATCTGCTCTCGATCTGACCGCACCATCAAATCCACTCAGATCAAAGTTTATCCATATTACTCGTCTCTGGGTGCAGCTCTAATGGGCGCCGATCGACCTGAGTTCAAAATGCCTAAACCGTTCACTGAAAATGTGCTTGACCCGATCTGGAGGTTCCTTTGCAACAAAGATCTCTCCAAGTCCATCAACCAAAACATGAGTTTGCACTTCTGCCACGTCAACATGGACACGCCCCAGGTCAAACTGAGCCCATTACCCAACTTTCTACGGCAAAACAATCTCACTAAAGATCAAGTAGAAAAGTGGAACACCGTTGCACTAAAGGCGTTTCGGGAGCAAATGAACGAATATGGTGCATTTGATTGTCCTGTGAACAATGCTGCGTGGGGATTAGTTGAAAAAGAAGTGCGTACGATTGTGAAAGATGAAGCAGAGCTGTTTTTCGATAATCCAAAAGGAGTTCTCACTGTTGCCACAAGCTTCAAAACCTTAAAACAGATAAGGGCAGAAGTGGAAGCAACAGTTCGCAAAGCAGTCAATCAAATCGACAGAGAAATGAACGGAGTGGAGGAGAAAATGATACTGACTCCAGCCATGTACTACATTTTAAACGAAAGTGGCCTTCAGAATGCAGCGCGAGACATCTCTCCTGACATCCTCATGGGCTTTGACAAAGGAGTTCTGAGTATATCAGGATTGCAAAGTGAGGTTCTCAGGTTAAAAACTTGGATTCTTAAAAAAAACATGGCACTAGAGAAGAAACCACTGGAAATACCAACCCCTCTTAAGGATTTTCTCCAGAATGTTGATGTAAAGGAGTTGTCCCAAGATCTGTTCACATCACAGGGCATCTGCGCGTTCATCAGCTTCGAAACCAAAGGGATTTTTCTCATTGGAAGTTCAGAGCGGTTTATCAGTGACGCAGAGAAGAAACTGCAATCTGTTTTGACCATTCAGGCTTTACACTATAAAGACAAAGAAGTTGTGAAGCTTAAAAAGTGGTCTGATCTGATGGCGAACTTGCTAGATTTGTACAACACCTCCAGTAAAACTGTGCAGGTCGAAATTCAACACCCGAAAATTACAATCGCAGGTTTTTCGAATCCGGTGAAAGAAGTGGCTCAAAGTTTAAGCGACTTTATCAACAATTATTCCTGGGTTCAGGAGAGGGTCAAGGTCGAATCCTGCGCTGTGGTTCAGTTCATTGAAAAGAAAAAGATGGAAGAATGGACTGTAATTGCCAAAGACAACCAGGTCAGCACAGAGTTTGACCCTGTTCAGCCCAAATTCACTATTTCTGGACCACGGCTATATGTCCAAAATGCCAAATTGCTCTTCCTCAGTGTTACACGCTCGCTCATCACCGACACGTTTAAGGTGCAAAAACCAGGGGCCAAAAAGTTCTTTATGAACCAAGGAGGACTTTTTCTGTCTACCTTTATGAATGAATTTGGATGCGCCGTAATTCTGCATCCTGAACTTCCTAATGATGATGATGAATTTGAAGAAGCATTAGACGTTCAAGACGGCGGTTGCGTTGTGAGAGTTAAAACCAAGAGCGGAGTGGAGGTTTCGGTGAGGAAAGCGAACATGTGCAAACTCAATGTAGACGCAGTCATGAACGCGGCTAATGAGGACCTGAAGCACATCGGCGGGTTAGCATTAGCCCTCCTGAACACAGCGGGACACGAGATGCAACAAGACTGTGACGATTTCATCAAGCAAAAGGGAAAGGTTCCTCCGGGCCAGACGTTTGTCACCAAATCATACCGACTTCCGTGCAAACATGTGATCCATGCCGTCGGGCCGAAGTACACCGAAAATGGAGCTAAACTTTCACATCTTCTCCTTAAGCTCGTTGTTACAAACAGCCTAACAGAAGCAGAGAAGCTGCAGTGTGCGAGTGTAGCGATGCCGGCTGTAAGTTCAGGGATTTTTGGTTTCCCGGTGGATCTGTGCACAGAGACCATCGCTCAAGCCGTCAGAGAATTCTGCGATGACCCAAAGAACCAGCTGGTGGCGCTCCGACAGGTGCAGTTGGTGGATAATAATGATAAAACAGTGAAGGCTCTGGCTGAAGCAGTGAAGAGGGAGTTTTCTGACCTGAAACCAACGACAAGGGTCCAGACGGAGGGGGCAGTGGGGTGAGGTTAAACTACGTTTTACAAATGTTATGTTAAAAGATGATTAACTTGATTGGAAGAAGTGCAGTGGAAAACATTATTTTCATAAAGCTAGTATTTAGTTTTTTTGTTTAGGGTTGTAGCTAATTTTCAGTTAAATGTTTTTCCAAATCTTTCTCTCAGTGGCTCTGAGGCTGGATGGGAAACTGTGACTTATGAAGATATCAACTCAACAGAAAAAAAAGAAGTTTCTCATGAAAGACCCACAGCAAACAGACTCAGCGCCGTCCCACGAATCAAACCAAGACTCAAAGGGTAAAAACTATAGTACGAACAGCAATCAGTCCTGAGCTGAAAAAAATAAAATGAATATCTAAATAGGTTAAAATCACTTGAATTTCAGTAGTACTAAATTGATTTAGTTAATGGATTAAGTACATTAATGTAATTAAGTAGATTATTTATTTCTATTTTCTCATCTTGTCAAAACTACTCACTACTGATAATGACATCATCACTGTGCTGTGCTTTGATTGGCTGCAGACAGACGCTGGAGCAGACCACGCCCGAAGGACTCAGCATCAGTCTGGTGAAAGGAAACATCCAGGAACAAACCGTGAGTGCAGCTTTCAAAATAAAAGTCTAAATCCAAAAGTGAATCTGATCAAAACATTTAGTACTAAACTAACTTTTTTTTTTTTTTACATTTTGCTCCTTGCAAAAAACAGTTTTCATTTATTTTTAATTTATAGTTTATTATGTATATATATATATATATATAAATATATATATATATATATATATATATATATATATATATATATATATATATATATATATATATATATATATATATATATATATATATATATATATACACACTCACCTGAAGGATTATTAGGAACACCATACTAATACGGTGTTTGACCCCCTTTCACCTTCAGAACTGCCTTAATTCTACGTGGCATTGATTCAACAAGGTGCTGATTCATTCTTTAGAAATGTTGGCCCATATTGATAGGAGCATCTTGCAGTTGATGGAGATTTGTGGGACGCACATCCAGGGCACGAAGCTCCCGTTCCACCACATCCCAAAGATGCTCTATCAGGTTGAGATCTGGTGACTGTGGGGGCCATTGTAGTACAGTGAACTCATTGTCATGTTCAAGAAACCAATTTGAAATGATTGGAGCTTTATGACATGGTGCATTATCCTGCTAGAAGTAGCCATCAGAGGATGGGTACATGGTGGTCATCAGTGTTGGGAATAACGAAGTTAAACTATAACGGCGTTGCTAACTGCGTTACTTTTTCAGTAATGAAGTAATCTAACTAATTACTTTTCCCAGCGTCCTAACGCCGTTACCGTTACTGACAATAAAATGTAGCGTGTTACTTTTAATTGAGTTCACTCTGCTCTTCATCAGAGTCTCTCAGCCAAGGAGCTGCAACGCTGTTCTGTTTCTGTGGTGAAAGAGGAGGCTGGGCTGAGATAAAAGGCTTGTTTGAGATGAGGCAGGTGCAGATACGATGCTGTCGATCGGTGCGCGGTGCATGCCGGTTAGTTTTGTGTCCAAGATGCCACCGACTTGCTCTGACATAACCTGTGCGCCGGTAACGGGAAGTTTTTGCGAGAAGTGAGCGCAGCAGCTCTCCACCGACTGCGGCCGCCTGCATGGACTACAAACGCTTAATGCATGATGGGAAATGATGTCCTGTCCACACGTGCATTCACAGCAGATTGGGTCCGAGTTGTGTTTTGATCAGAAACGTGACCGTGTTCTCTCCAAAGAGGAACAGGCTCAGATCAGAGGTGATTAATATTTGAATACTGGGCAGAGAATTACAGTGCGTGGCCAGAGAAGGCTTAAAGGTTTTGTATTATTTTACATGGTTTACATTTGAATGCCTTAGTTTTGCAAAACATGGTAATGAATCTTTTCAGTATTAAACTGAAAGCACTTTATTGTTACTGTTTATTTTAATGAAGAAAATACTTGGAGTTCAGTTGTCTGAAATTGTGTGACATGTTGATTTATTTGCACTTCAAATGAAATGTTTTATATATATATATATTTTTTTTGATACATTCTATAATTTACTTGGAGACAAATGCAATATAATTGCAATCTGTTAAAGTGAAATAAATGTTAAAGGTTCACATCTGTTGTGTTTTTATTGTTTTAACATAATAAGTAACGTGGAGTAGTTACTTTGCCTAGTAACTAGTTACTTCTCCCAAAACTCAGTTACTTTTTGGGAGAAGTAACTTGTAACTATAACTAATTACATTTTGAAGTAAGATGCCCAACACTGGTGGTCATGAAGGGATGGACATGGTCAGAAACAATGTTCAGGTAGCCCGTGGCATTTAAACGATGGTCCCTTAGTACCCAATTGGCACTAAGGGACCTAAAGTGTGCCAAGAAAACATCCCCCACACCATTACACCACCACCACCAGCCTGCACAGTGGTAACAAGGCATGATGGATCCATGTTCTCATTCTGTTTACGCCAAATTCTGACTCTACCATTTGAATGTCTCAACAGAAATCGAGACTCATCAGACCAGGCAACATTTTTTCAGTCTTCAACTGTCCAATTTTGGTGAGCTCGTGCAAATTGTAGGCTCTTTTTCCTATTTGTAGTGGAGATGAGTGGTACCCGGTGGGTCTTCTGCTGTTGTAGTCCATCCGCCTCAAGGTTGTGCGTGTTGTGGCTTCACAAATGCTTTGCTGCATTCCTCGGTTGTAACCAGTGGTTATTTCAGTCAACGTTGCTCTTCTATCAGCTTGAATCATTCGGCCCATTCTCCTCTGACCTCAAGCATCAACAAGGCATTTTCGCCCACAGGACTGCTGCATACTGGATGTTTTTCCCTTTTCACACCATTCTTTGTAAACCCCAGAAATGGTTGTGTGTGAAAATCCCAGTAACTGAGCAGATTGTGAAATACTCAGACCGGCCCGTCTAGCACCAACAACCATGCCACGCTCAAAATGGCTTAAATCACCTGTCTTTCCCATTCTGACATTCAGTTTGGAGTTCAGGAGATTGTCTTGACCAGGACCACACCCCTAAATGCATTGAAGCAACTGCCATGTGATTGGTTGATTAGATAATTGCATTAAGAAGAAATTGAACAGGTGTTCCTAATAATCCTTTAGGACAGTGTATATATATATATATATATATATATTATTTTACATGGTTTACATTTGAATGCCTTAGTTTTGCAAAACATGGTAATGAATCTTTTCAGTATTAAACTGAAAGCACTTTATTGTTACTGTTTATTTTAATGAAGAAAATACTTGGAGTTCAGTTGTCTGAAATTGTGTGACATGTTGATTTATTTGCACTTCAAATGAAATGTTTTATATATATATATATTTTTTTGATACATTCTATAATTTACTTGGAGACAAATGCAATATAATTGCAATCTGTTAAAGTGAAATAAATGTTAAAGGTTCACATCTGTTGTGTTTTTATTGTTTTAACATAATAAGTAACGTGGAGTAGTTACTTTGCCTAGTAACTAGTTACTTCTCCCAAAACTCAGTTACTTTTTGGGAGAAGTAACTTGTAACTATAACTAATTACACCGCTTGTGCTTGCCCCGCCCCCTTGTCCCGCCCTGGGACAAGGGGGCGGGGCAAGCACAAGCGGTCAGTGTCAGGTGTCACACGGAGGGAAAATCTCATTGAAACTGAAGCCATGGCTAACACAGCAACAAATCAATTTCCCAGTTAGCAGTTTAGCCTAAAATGAAAGACTAATTTCGACTAATTTCCACAAGAACTATCTGCATTTTCGCTTTAAACGCTTATGTTAATTGAGAAGCACGACCCGAAACCACAAATACTGATTTCTAATCTCGAATATAAAATTATACAAGTAAAAAGTGTTCAAATCTGTAGTTTTAAGTGCTAGCCAATTTTTTTATTCTAACCCTCGTTACAGTTAGCTAAATACTGTTTAGCCAAGTGATTTCTGAGGCTCTGAGCAAAACCACCTCACAAACAGGATTAATGACAAGCGTGAATGAAACAAAATACAAGTCCAGGTTTGTTTTTTAATGAAGGAACAACAATATAAAAAGCCAAAAGTTGATCTAGCATAATACATGTCCTTTAAAACTAGTATGGTAACAAATAAGCATTCATAATAATTGTAATGTAATTTCATTTCTTTGTATTTAGAATTAATGTGACTCTTATCTTGTAGTAGTAAAATGTGGTAGTTTTTTGTAAAATTGTGGTGAACCTGCATCGATTCGTAGTTGACCCTTAAACCACAGAATTTCATAAATTCTTTAATCCTAAAATGTGTAAAATAGAATTTGACCGTGTGCCCAGATGTTGGAGGGTATAGTCTGGTCGTGTCTGGAGGGGGCGGAGCGCCAGCGGCTCAGCTCCATCTCGTTTCCTGCTCTGGGGACAGGAAACCTAAACTTTCCCCGAGGTGTGGTGTCTGCTCTGATGCTGCGACAGGTGCACACCTTTAGCCAGGTGCACTCATCCCAACACCTGAGGGCGGTGCAGCTGGTGGTGCACCCGGCCGACACTCAGACGGTGGAGGTGAGGCTCAGTGCATTTAACTTTAACATGAGATTTATCAGCAACAAAACAAACCTGAGCCTTCATCAAACTAAAGCTAATGTCATGTTCTGTGGCTCCAGTGCTTCACTAAAGAGTTCGAAGGTCAGAACTCTCAGAGAATCGTCCAATCAGAAGCAGAGTTTGAGCATTTGCCTCGACCCAGTGGCCAAGCACAGCAGTCCTCAGGTGAGACACACCTGTATCTAATACTGTTACATTTGTTTTGTACATATATTTAGTAGTAGTCAGTTTGACATTACCAGTCAAAAGTTTTCATTTATTTTTCTTCATTTCCATGATTATTTGAATATTCATAGTCTGAAGGCATCAAAACTATGAAGAAACACATGTGGAATGTAGTAAACAAAAAATTCAATTCAATAAAAAAAACTCAAAAATATAAAATTACCTTCAGTCTTTGCACCCTTGAACCCTGGTTTGCCTTTTGGCATTTCTTGACCCTGAGGCGGCATAGCTGTGAAGTGAAAACCATTTCAGGGACTTCATCATGAACTTCATCGTGCTTCATATGCTCGATGTCTTCTGTTTGTATTGTCATAACCTGGCTCTGCGCTTTGACCCAAAAATATGAAGCCAGTTAAATTAGTATTTATTTAAAAAATGTAGAATTGAAGGTAGTTTAATGAGGGGTGGAAATGTCAGGGTGTAGGTGCGTGTGTGACAGCCTGAAAGTGTGTAGTAGGGTGCCAGTTTAATTAAAGAAAATAAACTAAATGGTGTGGGTGCACAGGTGCAGGGCTGGGAGTTGAGTGAGCTAGTGGCTGTAGACGGTTCTTATATAGGTGCCACTCCCCAGCTCCACCTGCACAGAGCAAAACAATTATATACACTACCACAAGGGGGCAGCCAAGACGTGGCCATGACAGTGTCTAAAATGTAGAAAGTGGTAAACATAAAGAAAAAAAAAAAAAAACACTGAATGAGAGAGTGTGTCCAAATGTTCTCTTCTGTCTCTTCTGTCCCAGCCACTTTCGGCCAGGTGCAAACTCTGTCACTCAGGGTTCATCAGATGCAGATGGGTCAGGTGACCCTCGAAGTCTCATCAGGTGACATCACCAAAGAGACCTGTGATGTCATCATCAACTCATCCAATCAGAACTTTTCCTTGAAGTCAGGTGAATTTCTAACTGAATTTATTTTAACTTTGGTTACTGCAGTTTTATCAGAATCAGAATCAGAAGACTTTTATTGCCATAGTCTGTGAACACAGTTCACAAACTAGGAACTTGATACAGTGAAAAAGTGCAACATAAACACACTGAATAAATACAAATACAAATAAGGGCATGCACAAAGTTAAAAAGATATGCTTAAAAAAAATCAAATGAAATACTTAAAGGGAGAAAATATGTACAACATCAGCATCAGAACAACAGTGCAAAGTGGCTTATTAAAGTGACCAGTGTTATTAAGTGTCCAGTTTAGTGCAGATATTATAAAGTGTTCATGAGACAAACAGCAGAGGGGAAGAAACTGTTCTTATGGCTGGTGATGGTGGTTCTGGTCCCAATGGACCGTAGCCTCCTGCCAGAGGGAAGTGGCTCAAATAGTCCATGTCCAGGGTGAGAGGTGTCAGCTGCTATACGGCCTGCTCGCCCCCGAGTCCTGGAGAGGTACAGGTCCTGTATAGATGGAAGGCTGCAGCCAATCACCTTCTCAGCAGAGCGCACAATGCGCTGCAGTCTCTGTCTGTCCCTGGCAGTGGCCCCAGCGAACCACACAGTGATGGAGGAGGTGAGGATGGACTCAATGATGGAAGTGTAAAACTGCACCATCATCTGGACCGGCAGCTTGCGTTTCCTCAGCTGCCGCAGGTGGAACATCCTCTGCTGGCCTTCCTCTCATTCCTTTTAAGGGCAGCACTGCACCCTGAGGTCATCATCGTTTTTTTTTATAGTTCAGTCCTGGATCAGACGCACTTTAAATCTGGTTCATTGTTTTGCTGCAGATGATTTGATTAGAACAGTGTATTGTGTTGACTCAGACTGAAGGTTCTGTTTCTCTTCTCAGGCGTGTCGAAGGCCATCTTAGATGCTGCGGGCCGTGGCGTTGAGCAGGAGTGTGCAAACATAGGTACATCTCTGTTCCCTTGGTTTTTCTGTCACAGCTTCATGCTCCATGTGATTCCTGCTCTTTGTCTCCATAGTGGGTTCTCCTGGATATCAGCCCAGACCTCTGATCATCACGTCCGGGGGGCAGCTGCCGTGTAGAAACATCATCCACGTCGCAGGAACCAACAAGCCCTCCATGATAAAGGACCTGGTCTACTCTGTGCTAAAGCTCTGTGA
Source organism: Periophthalmus magnuspinnatus (assembly GCF_009829125.3). Lineage (NCBI taxonomy): Eukaryota > Metazoa > Chordata > Actinopteri > Gobiiformes > Gobiidae > Periophthalmus > Periophthalmus magnuspinnatus. The sequence continues at coordinate 4,180,826 of NC_047134.1, read as the reverse complement.
AGACAACAACTTCTCCTCTGTGGCCTTCCCTGCTCTAGGCACAGGTCAGTCACTGAGGCACTCTTACCACATAACAGCAAGCTCCCAGGTTTGATTCTTATGTGGGGCCTTTCTGTGAAGTTCACTGTATGTGACCCTGACCCTGGCTCAGGTCTGGTGCACTGCTCATGACAAGTTTAATCTCAGAAGGTCCACTGCCTAGAGGACGGTCTACCTTACCTTATTTTGCCATTTGCTGCTAGAGAGAAATATTGTGACTTGATTGGCAGCATCTCCAGTTTACCTGTCGACAGATGGCACCTGTTGGATGCCCTTCATTACTGAGGTTGCTGTGGATGTGCACAGGGGCCGGGGGAGCAGACCCATCCCTCGTGGCTGACGCGATGGTGGGGGCCGTGGAGGACTTTGTGAAGAAGAAACAGCCAAAGATCGTGCGCAGCATCAAGATCCTGGTCTTCCAAACGGTGATGATCTCAGAGTTTCACAAGAGCATGAAGTCCAGAGAGGGGCAGCCTCTGGAGCTCGGGTTCATTGGCAAGTTCAAAGGTACAAATACAAATTATTTATAATAAATAAATGCAGCCATTTAGATTACAGTTTTGCCCTCACCTATTACGCCTTACAGCAAGAAGGTTCCGGGTCCGATTTCCAGGCTCTTCAGTGTGGAGTTTGCATGTTCTTCCAGTGTCTTGGTGGGTTTCCATCAGGCACTCCGGTTTCCTCCAACAACCCAAAACATGCAAGAGGTCAAATCCTTCAGATAAGGTAGACCTGACCAAGAGTAGCTCAAGATCTGCAGATGGGTCCCTGGGCACTGTACTACAGCTGCTCACTGCTCCTGACAGGTTGCCCCAGCGGCAATGGTTGAAGGATGGGTCAAATGCAGAGAATGAATTTCCTTCATGAAGGATCATTAAAGTAAACATTACGTTACCCTACATTCAGAAATATAACTCGTCAGCACTCAGTTGTCCAAACCAAATGTATCTTGTGACAATTTTCTTTTGTGTGATTTTGTGGAACAAAATCATATCCTATCCCAATCTGTAACTATCACCTTTGTTTTATTTGTTTATTGCCAAATCATAGTATTTATTCAGTGTTTTGTTTTTTTACACCTGGTGCCCTTCCGATTGCCAGCCTAGCACTTGCCCAGATTCCATTATTGCCACTCAAAAAGAACAGACAAAACTGTAAATATTCATTGTTATTGCAGATATTTTTAGCTTTCATGGCTGATGTTGGTGTGCTTGTTTCAGCGTTCATGTCACCCCTGACGTCGCTCTTGGGTCTGAGCAGCGAGGGGCCGGTCAAAGAGGGTCCATTGGTTCTGGAGGGACAGGAGTTTGAGCCCACAGTGTTCGAGCTCTGTGGAGAGACTCAGAGGGTACGGAGCACATTCATTACATGGGTTTAAATAATAATGTGAACTTTGAGGTCAAATATTGGGTCTAGTTCTGCTAACAGGGTTACCAAGGAGGGCCTCCTCCAGGTTGTTTCTATGGAAATATGACTATAATATTCAAGAGTATGGCATAACTTTCTATTTCCATGGGATCAGGTGATGTGCCACCTCAAGAAAGTTAAGTGTGAATCACATCCATTTTAATAAAGAACTAAACTCTATTTCTTTATTGAAGTTAATGTGAGAAAGTCTCATTGCTAAACCATTACGTATATAGTCAGTATGTTTGTCTAAGTCTAAACATGTACTATTATTGTAACAGTATTAATGCTGGTTATACTCTGTGTGTCAGATGCCCTCCCATCCTTCAGTAGTGTTTAACTGAAATGGGAGAAGGTCAAATGTCTCTAGTTAATCTGCAGATGTTGTGGTTGGATAAATGCAGTGGGAGAATGGACCTTGTCACTGATAGAAATGAGCAAGGAAAACATTTGGAGATTTCAGATGAAAATCCCAAAGAATGACAGAACAGTGACTCTGCTCCATCTGAGAGAGGGACAGGACTTTATACTGATGAACTGTTTGTCCTCAGGCGATCGCTCAGGCGAAGAAGAGGATTGAGGAGTTGATTCTGATGGAGCAGGCTCAGAGGACTATTTCAGACCCGGTCCTAGTGCATTTGACCCAGAGCAATGTGGAGCAGCTGGATGAGCTGCAAAAGAGCCTCACGGTGAAGATCAGACTGGAACAAAAGAATCCAGAGGAACCATCCATTCACCTGGAGGGTCTGACAAGAGACGTGACCGCCGCAGAGTCCGAAGTCAGGTCAGTACTGTCACAAGTCCTCATGAGCTCTGAAAGTGTCTCCACTGTGTTAAGTGAACAGTACCGGTCCTTTTGAGGGTCTGAGCTGCTTGAGATGATTGGAAAAGAAAACAAGATATAAACTGAAAATAACCAAAAGCTGATTTCATCCTGTGATAAACCGCAGTATTTTCAGTGATGTGACTTATATGTGGAGTCGGTATGCTTTGCAAAAAAAGCTAGCACGTTAGCAACAGCAGAAAATGTTATATTTCCAGCGCATAAGGGATCTAACATGAGCCAAACCTAGTGCATTACATAAAGAGAGGCTAAAACACGGCATAGAGGAGCAGAGAAGTGAAATAAATGCAGATAAAGCTGATGGTAAACCAGAAGTAGCTTTATGTTTATGCTAGCTTTAGCTGTAGGGTTAGGGTTAGCTCACAGCTCACAGCTCACAGCACCACAAACTGAATTACTAAATGTCATGTTTTGTGAATAGCTAAGACCTGCCTTATGTTTAGAGGTGAAAGTAAATAAGTAAATTATCCAGTTCAGTTCATAATTTTGGAATTCATTTCTCCAGAGGTATAATTCAGCAATTTTGTGTCATTGGGGAAGACACTAAATGAGCACGTCTGAATGTGCAACTTAGTGATGGTCAGAGGCTGTTGGCACAAAAAGACTGTCACTTCTTTGTCAGTCTGACCCAGGGCAGTTGAGGCACAATGAGCGATGTCATGACATATTTCATAAAAGTCATGCTTGTGCTCCTATTTTTCAGGAACATGATCCGTAAGGCAGAACGCACTGAGAGTCGGAGGAAAGATGCCTTTATGCTGAGTGGGTTAATCGAGTGGCAGGTTGTTCAAGACGACGGACAAAAGAAACCCTTCGACCCAATGACCAACCTGGCGCTGGAGGAAGCCTTTAGGCAAAAGAAAACCACAAAGATCACCATAAACCAACAGCCATTCACCGCGGACCTAGAGAGGATGAGAGCAGACAGTGAGAGGTGGAACAAGACTGTGGAGCTGTTCAGGAAGGAGTATAAAGGTGAGGACTCAAATTAGGGCTGGGTATGGGAAAGGATATGGCTGAGTTTTTGAATACAAAGAGCTATTCCGCAAATTTTACCATCAACATGAGGTGAATAATCATAATAAATGTTCTTCTCTCTGTCACCCAGCCCTACTTCAAATACAGACATGCAACCTGATTTTTGATAATAGCAAAAGATTAAGTTTAAATCTGTCAAACTGCAAACTGTTTTTTGATGAGATCTAAATTACTGGGCCTATCCACAAGAAACCAAAACTGGCACAAAGATCAACATATAACCATCCATCCATTTTTTTCCGCTTATCCGGGTCGCAGGGGCAGCAGTCTAAGCAGGGACTCCCAGACTTCCCTCATCCCGGACACGTCATCCAGCTCCTCCGGTGGGATCCCAAGGCGTTCCCAGGCCAGCCGAGAGACATAGTCCCTCCAGCGTGTCCTGGATCTTCCCCGGGGCCTCCTCCCGGTGGGACATGCCCAAAACACTTCTCTAGGGAGGTGTCCAGGAGGCATCCTGAGCAGATGCCCGAGCCACCTCAACTGGTTCCTCTCGACATGTAGGAGCAGCGGCTCTAATCTGAGCTCCTCCCATGTGACCAAGCTCTTCACCCTATCCCTAAGGGTGTGCCCGGCCACCCTACAGAGGAAACCCATTTCGGCCGCTTGTCCTTTCGGTCATTACCCAAAGCTCATGACCATAGGTGAGGGTAGGAACATAGATTGACCAGTAAATCGAGAGCTTTGCCTTTAGACTCAGCTCCTTCTTTAACACAACAGACCGATACAGTGACCGCATCACTGCAGACGCTGCACCGATCTGACTGTCAATCTCATGCTCTGTCCTTCCCTCACTCGTGAACAAAACCCCAAGATACTTGAACTCCTCCACTTGAGGCAGAGACTCACCACCCACCCGGAGAGGGCAAGCCACCTTTTTCCGGTCGAGAACCATGGCCTCGGATTTAGAGGAGCTGATTCTCATCCCAGCCGATTCACACTGGGCTGCAAACCACCCCAGTGCCTGCTGCAGGTCCTGGCTCGAAGAAGCCATCAGGACAACATCATCTGCAAACAGCAGAGATGAAATCCTGTTGTTCCTGAACCAGACCCCCTCCAGCCCCTGAACCAGACCCCCTCCAGCCCCTAGCTCCGCCTAGAAATTCTGTCCATAAATATAATGAACAAAACCGGTGACAAACGTCAGCCCTGGCGGATTCCAACATGCACCGGGAATAGGTCTGACTTACTGCTGGCAATGCAAACACAGCTCCTGATCCGGTCATACAGGAACCAGACAGCCCTTAGCAAAGAGCCCCAGACCCCATACTCCCAGAGCACCCCCCAAAGGACACCTCGAGGGACACAGTTGAATCCCTCCTCCTCATCCACAAAACACATGTGGACTGGTTGGGCAAACTCCCATGAACCCTCAAGGACCCGATGGAGAGTATAGAGCTGGTCTAGTGTTCCACGACCAGGACGAAAACCACACTGCTCCTCCTGAATCCGAGGTTCGACTATCGGTCGGATTCTCCTCTCCAGTACCCTGGAATACACCTTACCGGGAAGGCTGAGGAGTGTGATTTCTCTGTAATTGGAACACACCCTCCGGTCCCCCTTCTTATACAGAGGGACCACCACCCCGGTCTGCCATTCCATAGATACTGTCCCCGACCGCCACGTGATGTTGCAGAGACGTGTCAGCCAAGACAGCCCCACAACATCCAGAGACTTGAGGTACTCAGGACGGATCTCATCCATCCCCGGAGCCTTGCCACTGAGGAGCTTGCCAACCACCTTGGTGACTTCAGCCAGGGTGATGGACGAGTCCGCCTCTGGGTCCCCAGTCTCTGCTTCCTCCTCAGAAGACGTGACGGTGGGATTGAGGAGATCCTCAAAGTATTCCTTCCACCGCCCAACAACATCCCCAGTCGAGATCAGCAGCTCTCCACCCGCACTGTAAACGGTGTCGGACGGTTTGCCAGAATCTCTTTGAGGTCGTCTGATAGTCCTCCTCCATGGCCTCCCCGAACTCCTCCCAACCCCGAGTTTTTGCCTCTGCGACTGCCCGAGCCATGGCACGCTTGACCACCGGTACTCATCAGCTGCCTCAGGAGCCCCACGAGCCCACAAGGCTCGATAGGACTCCTTCTTCAGCCTGATGGCATCCCTTAATTCCGGTGTCCACCACCGGGTTCGGGGATTGCCGCCGCGACAAGTACCGCAGACCTTATGACCACAGCTACGAGCAGCCGCATCGACAATAGAGGTGGAGAACATGGCCCACTCAGAGTCCATGTCCCCAGCCTCCCCCGGGATCAGGGAGAAGATTTCCCGGAGATGTGAGTTAAAGACCCCTCTGACAGAGGGCTCCGCCAGATGTTCCCAGCAGACCCTCACAATACGCTTGGGTCTGCCAGGTCTGTCCAACTTCCTCCTCTGCCAGCGGATCCAATTCACCACCAGGTGGTGATCAGTTGACAGCTCAGCCCCTCTCTTCACCCGAGTGTCCAAGACACGTGGCCGGAGATCAGATGACACTACAACAAAGTCGATCATCGACCTCTGACCTAGAGTGTCCTGGTGCCACGTGCACCGATGGACACCCTTGTGCTTGAACATGGTGTCTCCATGTCCGGAGATCCGGTCGTCGAGACCCCCGCCTTCAACTGTTGCTCGGATCTCTCTGCACCCGCCCCTCATGGCTCCTCCCGCAGGTGGTGGGTCCACGGGAGGACGGCCCCACATCGTTCCTTCGGGCTTCCCCACGGGGCCCGGCCACCAGGTGCTCGCTGCTGAGCACCCACCCCAGGCCTGGCTCCAGGGTGGGGCCCCGGTAATGCCAGTCCTGGCGATGTAACTGGCTCTGTTGTTTCTCTCTTCATGGGGGCTTCTGAACCGCTCTTAGTCAGACCCGTCTCCTGGACCTGTTTGCCATAAGTGACCCTGCCAGGGGCATGAAGCCCCCGACAACATAGCTCCAGGGATCATTCGGGTGCTCAAACCCCTCCACCACGTTAAGGTGGCGGTTTGGGGAGGGGTACTAACATATATGTGAAAAGTTAAAATGTGACCTGTGTGAATTTGTAACTTGATACTTGATCTAATCTTATAACTCCACTACTGTTTTAGATGATGCGTCGCTGCCGTCTGAGTGGAGCGACATGAAGAGCGATGAGCTGTTGAAACTGGTCCAACTTCTACCCACGTCAAATGAGTATAAAAAAGTGGAGACAGAAGTGACCCAACATGGACTACAGCTCAACATCCTGTCTGTAAGCAAACTGGGACTAGACCAGGACTAAACCGGGACTAAATCAGAGTATATCAGTCTCAACCAGGACTAAACCAGGAATGAACCAGTTTACTACCTTGAAAATGCCTGATTTGGTCTGATGTCGTTTGTTAAACAGGGCTGGGACTGGTTGGTACTTGGATGGTGGGGCAGCAGTGGTTTAAGTGTAAATCGCTGTCCTTAGGCAAAACACTCCGCCAACTTTGCCCAGTATGAAGTGAGTGAGGGGCCGATGGCACATATTGGCAGTCCATCTTTTGTCAGTCTGTCCCATGGCCGCTGTGACTGTTGTACATGTATTTCCATCCATTCTATCTTTTATATTATGATTAGGATAATGAAATGAAAACAAGAAAAATTGGCATCAAAACTCAAGAAGGACTGAACCATGACTGAAGCAGGACTGAAGCAGGTCTAAGCCAGTGAACTATGACTTATTCAATTATAGTGATTAACTCTTCCCTTTCAGATCGAGCGCGTGCAGAACGTGACTTTGTGGAAGAGTTATCAGATTAAGAAGAAGGAGATGGACACCAAAAACAAAAACACAAACAACGAGAAGGTGCTTTTCCATGGAACTGGAGCCAAGTCCATCGACCTCATCAACAAACAGGGCTTCAACCGCAGCTACGCAGGAACTCACGGTAATCCAACCGCATTCACCATGCACCAGAGAATAACAGACCAATCAGACGCCTTCTTTCACAGAGAGTGCTCCTGCTAGCGTGAGCAACAGGTTTGATTGACAGCATTGCTAAGTGCCCCCTTACCCACCTATTAAGTCAGCAGTGTGGGTGGGAGAGAGCATTACCTTCAAAAGCTTGACTCTGGATTGGCTCTTTGGTTGCCATGATTCCTGCAGTCGGAATTCCAAATATGGAACTCCGCTCCTAATTCACTCCTATAACTGCTCACCTCGACCATAGAGTGTATAAAGAAGTGGGCTAAGTGAGGGTGACGCTTGGCTCCAGTCAAATGAAGCTCATCGAGGCTAACAGTTTTTAAATATTAAAAAAAACTTGACAACTCATTAGTGACTTACTTCTATTTTTTCAAATCTGTTGCTAACGCTAGCGGGAGCAACATCAGGGAAAGAAGGGGCCAGATTTGTCGATTGTTAATGTTCATATCTTGAGGATCATGTAGAGCTGGTTATTACTATGAATACTATGATTTAATGTTGAAAATCACATTCTGTTGTCTAAAGAAAGAGTGCTTTTATTGTTATCTAGGCATTGGAATCAGTATTGAGTCTATTCCTTACTATTAAATTTGAGTTTTTTGTCATGACAGCACACATTCCCTTTTCCTTCACAGCTGCGATGTACGGTAAAGGCTCGTACTTCGCCGTGGACCCTGTATACTCAGCTCAGGGCTACTCTGCGCCAGATGCTAAAGGTCACAAGCGCCTGTATGTGGCTCTGGTCCTGGTTGGAGAATACACCACAGGTCAGAAGGGCATGATCACTCCTCCAGCCAAAAGCAATCCCAGTGACCTCTACGACAGTGTGACCAACCAAATGCCAAACCCGACTATGTTTATCATCTTCAACGATGTACAGGCCTATCCACAGTACCTCATCACATTCATGTAAGAATAATTACAATGGTTGAGGAATAAAAACATGGACTAAATAAACCAGCACTAAACCAGGTCTGAACCAGGTCTAAAGCAGGTCTAAACTAGCACCAAACCAGAATTCAAACAGTCTAATAAGGTCTCTTTGCAGTACATCATCACATTCACTGAAGGCATTTAATAATCACAACTAATCCTATAGTCATTTACACAGAACCAGGAGCCAGGGCTTAATAAGGTCTAAACCAGGTCTAAACCAGGTCTAAACCAGGTCTAAACCAGGTCTAAACCAGGTCTAAACCAGGTCTAAACCAGGTCTAAACCAGGTCTAAACCAGGTCTAAACCAGGTCTAAACCAGGTCTAAACCAGGTCTAAACCAGGTCTAAACCAGGTCTAAACCAGGTCTAAACCAGGTCTAAACCAGGTCTACCCCAACGCCTACTTCAGTGCCTAAATATGACATTCACCTAATGCATTTACAATCATAAGCAGATCATCAAGTAATGAAAATGAACTCAGGATTAACCATGACTAACCCTAAACCTGGACTAAACAAGGCCTAAACTATTGTTAATCAGCTCTGGGTTTAACTAGTTCTGATTCAGTCCTTGTTAAGTCCTGTTTTAGACCTGGTTTAGAACTAAACCAGGACTGTGGACAAGGACTTAATTAGATCTAAAAGCAGAATTAAAACGGTACTGAACAACAGACTAAATGACAGTTACATAGATTAAAAACAAAACCATGTATAAGCCACAGACTGGGTTTGTCACTGACTCCTCTCTCCTTTCAGCTTAACTCTTCAGGAAATAATATCACCATCAATTATGTGCCTTGTAATGTTTAGCTGTTTCACATATAATCATGTTCATTTAACATCAAGATTTACACCAGATGCCCTCCCTGATCTGGTCTATTTTGTAAAAGCATTACAGTTATATCTTTAAGTTGAATAAGTCAAATCACATCAATGTATTTACAGGTCACTTTCCGCACGTAAATGGTTTCTCAGTACACCAGGGGGCGGTACAGAGCATTGTAATCACTGACAAAGCCTGTTATTAAATATAGCATTGTTCCATTATTTTTAATTGTTTTATTTAGAATCTAAGCGCAAGTTCTCATTAAATAAAGTACTAACATAATAATAATAACTCAAAGGGCTTTGTGATTAAAGTAAAACTAAGTTGAAGTTTACTCATGTTTATAACTACAGCCAGAGAAAAACACTCACTGGCCCCTTTATCAGGTACATTTTGAACTGATCCAGTTGAACCTGCCTGCTTAAGACTGATTACTGTCTTTGTGGACGTTTGTGGATGTAAATTGATCCTTCCTGGAACAGCAGATTTATAAAGTCTCAGGTTCATTTTCCTCAAGTCTATAAATCTAAACTAGGACAAAAACCCACAAATAAACCAGACACAAACCAGATGTAAACCAGGACTAAAGCAGATCTTAACCAAGACTATCCCAGGAAACACAATTAATAAAACATTGTGGAAATATTTATAATTCATCTTGAAAGACATTTTTAATTTTTTTTCATAAAAATATCTTAAATCAATCAATATGAGAAATAAGGTTCTTATGTAATACACTAGACCAGGTTGGGGCTAAACCAGCTCTAAACTGGATGCATGTGGCTTAAACAGACCAAACTAGAACAAAACCAGGATGAAACCTGGACTAAATTCTCGGTTCCAATGCTTAGGACTATACCAGGTCTAAACCAAGACTAACCATGTGTAATTCAGATATAGAGCAGTACTAGATCAAGACTAATCCAAGACTAAACTTGGTCCATCTTTTCTGCTGTGACACCCAGGGTTTAACTAGAACTAAGCGAGGATTAAAGCAGGTCAAAAGCAGGACTAAAGGAAGTCTAAACTAGGACTAAAGATGAACCTCTCCACTGTATAGCCCAGAGCTGAGTTGTGCCTAATGAAGTGTCCGGTGAGTGTCGTCATTGAAGCTTTAATATTTACTCTGTTCATAGTTGTTGTTTATGATGGACTTGTTGATGAATGAAAAGTAGTTTGTTCTGTTCTCTGATCTCTCCTGCTATGCAATAAAAGTCTTTAAATTACACATTTATTTGTCTTTAAAAAAAACCAATTCTACCAAATGCTGGTCTTGGCTAATGTCTACTCCACAGACACACTAATGAGTTCAAGAAGCTTGATTTTGTCCAGTTAATGCACCACACCAGGTTACCATTGCCATACCTCACCACCGTCTCCGAATTGTAAAAGGTGATGATTATCTCTTGAGTTGACACCAAACAGCCTCAACTTCCTCAAGAAGTAAAGTGTTGTGGACAATTTCCCACAAAGATGTGCCACATGGTCACTCCATTTGAACTGGTTGTAAAGTACTTGGAGTTCACAGCTTCAATCTGCCTAGTGTCAATCACAAAAGAATTAGGCTCCCTTACATTCCAAGGATCAAAAATGATCTCTTTTGTATTACGTATAGTTTTTCACTGTTTAGATCCTCACACCAACATTGTAATTTGCACACCTCATCAAAGTAAACTGATTGTGTATTATCTGTAGCTGACAGCCTAACAATAATTGTCTGAGAACTTGGCAATTCTGTTTTGTTTATGGCTGCTTTGGCATTTGTTAGTGTAAAGTGTGAAGAGTACAGGCGAGTACAAACCTGACTGTACGTACCAGATCACCTACTAACCCCTGTGCACACCAAACCTGACTGCACCATTGCTATGAAAACACACACTTGATTTACACATATGGAACTTGGTTGCAGATTAACCTCTACAACTGCTCGCCTCAATTGGCTTCATTTTGCTTCCACTGAAGCTACGGGTGACATCACACTCACACAGTCCTCTTCTAATATACAGTCTATGGTGATGACGGAACAGGCACTGTGACAGGACAGGACAGTCGAGCATTCATAAGAACCAATGCATTTTCAGGTTTACCAAAAGTCTCACCGCATATAATACACAGAGCAGTGCATGGGCGTCCTCAAGGGGCCACTAATGTGTACTACACCTTCTGTCACTTGTGGGGTGCTCATGGGCAAGCAAATTAAACCTCCAGATCACAACTTTAAACAAATTACATTTAATCTTTTTTACTGTGAAGAATTAAAATGGAAGAAAAATGGTCAGTTTATTCCTCCATGTTGTTGTTTTATGCAAAAATAATAAAACAAATGATCCCCCTCCACACTGTGTTGTAAATGCACTACAGTCTATGAAGCAGATTAGTTCAGACCTATGACAACCATCAGTGGCTTTACATACTTGAGGGCATTACCTGAAATGTTTTGTGTCTTGATCATGGCAGCTGTTGTTGTTCTCCTCCAAATTCTGAAAAACAAACACAAGAAATCAGCAAAATGTTCATTTTAAATTTATTTGAATAATTGTTCATGACCTTTTAATTATAACAATTGTGGCATCGCTCTATAATTTACTAAGTTATTCTCAGTTAAATTTTCATTATTTATCACAACATTTAGTTGATCTGGAACTTTACACAATTAAAAAAATCACATTCATTATATAGGCTATGTAGCATCTATTTGCATGTTTTGTTTATTCTACAATTTGATAACGTATTTAATTTACCAATTTAGTTTTTGTTGTTTGCAAATTTGTTGTATATATTTGGTTTAGTCTGTGGGGCACCAAGGGGATATAGTTGGGTAGTACAGGTAAACCAGAGTGCACCTGTGTGGGTCTATGGTTTTTACTAATCAGCAGGAGAGGCAGCAAGTAGGCCTTGTACATGTCTGTTTGCCTGCATGGAAACTACCAATGAAAACTGCATGTCTGGATCGGACATAGGTTTGGTTAAGTTTGTACCGCGTTAGACCTCATACTCATGGTGTACGGTGACCAGGTGTCCATATTGACACGGGACAGTCCCAGTTTGACCCGCAGCACATTTTTCCAAAACCAGAGTCCACTACCTCTGTAATATCTGCTCTGTCAATCTACCTTTACATTTCCGTGTTTGTAAATAAACTCAACTTTTTGCCCCAAGTCTGTATCTTTGATCCCTCAGACATTACGACAGAACAATGTGGCCAACACGGACTATGATTGGACAACATTAACATAGTATCCGGGCGCTGCTTGCAAGTAACCAAGCCCTGACCCCGGCGCGCCCAAAATTAGTGTGGACTCAACCATGATGTTATAATGCACGTTTTTGGGAGCACAAATAGAAACAGATACAGACATCCTTAAAATGGTGTTCCATTTCCAGTAAACTATTTGGATACAGCCTTTGGGAAAGAAGAAGACGTCCTGTTTTAGTTAGACAGTGTCAGTTGTGCTGCTTATAAGTGTGGAAATGAACAGAATGTGATATTTGAGATTATAAGATAAAATGCAAAGGAAACCAAAAGTCATTTGGCTTCTTAACATGCCCTGACAGGCCGGGATGGGGAGGGGGGTTAAATCTCTCCATGAGTCATAATGTCTCTATAAGTTGCTGTTTCTCTCGCTGCGCGGAGAAATCGAAAGTGAAAGCAGCCGGAGAGTTCCTGGTTCGTTCAGAGGGAGCGGTGCGTCAGTTTTGTTTGCGCCCGTGCAGAGAGAGCTGTCTGCGGGAGGATGGAGGAGTGGGGCGTCGTCGTTGAGGGCGACTGGGCCCCGGAGCAGAACAGAACCGCGAAGAACAAACTGCTAAAACATTTCCTGAGCGAAAAGAAGTCCGGCGGAGGAGAGTGCCGCGTGGAGACCGTGGACGGGGTCGCGAGGGCTGCTGTCCTCTTCAAGTCACGACAAGGTTTGTGTCAAGTGTCACGTCACCTGCTGCTCTACTCGAAAAACAAACAAACTGAGAGAAGACGAGTGTTTGTGCTGTTTAAACATGTATTTGTGTGTGTGGTCCTCTGAGGTTCCCGTAGGATTGACCCAGTTACTTTTTATTTAAGTGCGGAAGTGTAAGCTACACATTATCCTGATGTTATTAACTCATGTAAACACGGTACTAAGATTTCCAACTCGATGTGACAGACTTTAACACAGGTCTGACCACGTGACTGCTTTTTTCCCCACGTGACCGCCCTCTCACCTCTCACCCTTTTGACCATCACTCCAGGTAAAAAAATAAAAAATATAATAATAATAATAATAATAATAATAATAATAATAATAATAATAATAATAAAAGAAAAGAAGGCAACTCTGTGAAATCTTTTGCTCATCGAAACTTAAAATTAAGTTTAAAATTAAAAGGTAGCCGTAATTTCTAACACAAAATATTAGCTTAGCAGCACTTTGTTTACGTTAGCTTCCACGTTATCTTACATTAGTTCTGATGAAGTGAGATCATTAAACGGGTAAGGTCCAATTCTGTCCTGTTTGTGAGATTTTTTAGTATCGATACTTACTTAAATGCGTTATCTAGTTTCAATATGTTACCAGTTTGATTGATGAGTCTCTAGTTTTTCTTGGCCTGCTGTTGACAACTCTGCCTACACTAGTCAGGCTCAGATGTGGATAAAGTAGCTAAACATTTTATTCAAATAAGAGTAAAGTTACTTCAGAATAATTCAGTTCGCTTCTATTTATTTTTGTAAAGCTCAAACTCCCAGCAGCAGTCGCCTCTTAGGGCTGAACATGAGAATTGATTTAACCAACAGAAAGTTAAAAAATCAACAATGAAACAGACACTGGTCAATAACAGATCAGCAGATTAATCAACAGAAAGCAAGCAAATGGATAAGTGTCCCTTCCCTCACTCGTGACCCCTCACTCGCTGTATCGGTCCGTTGTGGTGAAGAAGGAGCTGAGCCGGAAGGCGAAGCTCTCGATTTACCGGTCAATCTACGTTCCTACCCTCACCTATGGTCATGAGCTCTGGGTAATGACCGAAAGGAAGAGATCGCGGATAGAAGCGGCCGAAATGGGTTTCCTCCGCAGGGTGGCCGGGCGCACCTTTAGGGATAGGGTGAGGAGCTCAGTCACATGGGAGGAGCTCGGAGTAGAGACGCTGCTCCTATACATTGAGAGGAACCAGCTGAGGTGGCTCAGGATGCCTCCTGGACGCCTCCCTAGGGAGGTGTTCTGGGCATGTCCCACCGGGAGGAGGCCCCGGGGAAGACCCAGGACATGCTGGAGGGACTATGTCTCTCAGCTGGCCTGGGAACGCCTTGGGATCCTACCAGAGGAGCTGGAGGACGTGTCTGGGGTGAGGGAAGTTTGGGAGTCCCTGCTTAGACTGCTGCCCCCCTGACCCGACCCCGGATAAGCGGAAGAAAATGGATGGATGGATGGATGGATGGATAAGTGTCCCAGAGCGCCCCCTGTCCTCAGATCATTCTTCTTGGCAAGGAAAAAAAAACAGTAGGAAAAAGAGTGAAGGAGAGTTTCACTCCCAAGGACAGGCAGCTACAGGTGTGTCCAGGAAACAATATTACTCAAATAAAAGTGCAAAGGAAGTAGTTCTCCAAGAAGTGACTCAAGTAAGAGTAAAAATGTATTTGTGAAAATTACTATTCAAGTCAGAGTAACGTAAAGAGTAACAAAATGAGCCAAACAAACTCATATCTGAAGGAGCTGCAAGAAACAGAAATGTTCAAATGATTTTATATTGTCGACATAAAGTTCAAGTCACTTTAGAGTGACTCACAGGGGGAAGAGGATCCAAAATGTTTACTACTCAAGTAGAAGTAAAAGTATGCAGCTAGTAAAGTACTCTGGAATGTACAACTCCTTTAAAACGTTTATCAAGTAAATGTAACTGAGTAAATGTAGCTCACCTGTGATTAGGCTCCTAATGGATATTAAGAATTATTTATTTATTATTTTATACCATGATCAGTGAGAATTCTAATGCTAAATGCCCTGCATTTTTTTGTTCCTTCCGGTAACAGTTAATCACTTTGCTGTATCTCTACACTGAGTCATCACTTTCACAGCGGGTAAACAAATGAACTACTGTTTAAGAACAGAAGAAAATGGATGGATATTGTAACTATATAATTTACCAGAGCAATGTAAAACGCTCCTTTAAAAAGTGCAAAAAGTTCCTCTGACTAGAGCTGAACCATTTGGGAAAAACATCTAATTGTGGTGATATTTGTGATTTATGTTTTAATAATGTTCAAAATTCACTTTTTAAACATGCCCAGAAGAAGACTTGAACTAATACAAGAATCACTTTTCATAACATGTTTGTACAGATCTACACTACAGGGTTAGACGTTTTTTTTGCAGAATAAGACCCCATGGAGACACAGGGAGGGCATCTGATACACAGGGATATTTCAGAGAATGTTTTTACAGATCTAAACTACAGAGTTAGCAGATTTATGCAGAATAAGGCTGGGGATGTAGTTGTTGTGGGGGAAATTATGCACACTTAAATAACTGAAGCCTTTTTGGCATTGTCTATTCAAATTATGATTTTGATTCGATGGTGATTAATCTTTCAACCTCTGACCTCTAACCAACCAAAAGATTTTAAAAAAAAAAACAACAACAGTGTGTGCCTCAGTTGAACAGGTGAACAAGAGAAAGTCTGAAATCCCAAAATGTTTTGTTTGTTTTTCAGTGAGAGACCGAGTTCTGTCCAAACCCATCCATGAGATCACAGTGGACGAGAGGAGTGTTAAACTGCGGCTCAGTGAGGACTCTCCGGTGAGTAGAGCCGGAGGAGCAGAGTCAGAGGAGTAGAGTCAGAGGAGTAGAGTCAGAGGAGTAGAGTCAGAGGAGTAGAGTCAGAGGAGCAGAGTCAGAGGAGCAGAGTCAGAGGAGCAGAGTCAGAGGAGCAGAGTCAGAGGAGCAGAGTCAGAGGAGCAGAGTCAGAGGAGCAGAGTCAGAGGAGCAGAGTCAGAGGAGCAGAGTCAGAGGAGCAGAGTCAGAGGAGCAGAGTCAGAGGAGCAGAGTCAGAGGAGCAGAGTCAGAGGAGCAGAGTCAGAGGAGCAGAGTCAGAGAAATTCACTAAAACAAATTATTTGACTCTGACTTAACCTGATGGGGGAGCTAAGTGTTAAAATAGTGACCTACTACTATTCTTGAAAAACGTTTTTATTCTAGTGTAGTCCCTCTGTACAGGCGTCAGGTAACTCTCAGGTGAACTGTTAAGTTTCCTCTTCCTCGCTGCAGTAAAAGTCACGTGACTACAGTTATGTCAGGTGGAGTTTGGACTCTGTTCCACACCTGGACAAACTGGATCTGCTGCTCAATCTCTGCTGTAAAATCACAACACAACAAGAGCTAAAAATAAATGGTTACTTTCATTACGGCTCCTGCACTGCTCTGATCCTGATGCTAACACTGCTCTGGTACTGACGCTAAGACTAACCACGGCTGTCCAGATATTCTCACTGAGGGACACGTTCTGATGAAAGATTATTCAGGCTTTAAACCTTAAAATATTTGTCATCAAGGTTATGAAGATAGTGGGTGTTTAAACCTGCATTAAAATATTTATGATAATTTGGAGCAATTATTTGTGATTCATGTTTTAATAATAGGATTCTGTTCAAAGTTCACATTTTAAACACATCCAGAAGAATTAATAACCACAACAACAATGATGACAATAATAATAATTTAAAAAAAAAAGTCTTTTCTAGGTGTTAAAGGAAGCTTTACAATTTCATGTATTATTCATTCACTCTAAACTGGTGATAAGCCACAGCTGCTCTGATGAAAGTGAGGCTGCCAATTTGCACCATCGGCCCCTTCGACGATCAACACTCACACCCACACGACATTGATACTAGGGGATGTGAGTGAAGTGTTTTGCCTAAGGACACTATGACACTTTTAGCCACTGGCGCCCTCCTGTGGCACCTAGTATTCCCAGTGGTTTCCCAAGTACAGACCTGGCTTAGCTTCTCAGATGTGACAAGATCAGGCTTGGACAAGGATTAGAATTGGTCACAAACAATTGGCAAAAAGAATCTGAACTGACAAACTAATACAAGAATTACATGTATTTCAGAACATGTTCGTACAGATCTAAACTACAGGGTTAGACATTTTTATGCAGAATAAGACAGAATATTTTTTGTTTGTACAGGAAATTGTCGTACTGTACTTTACTTTGCAGCATTTGTGATTTGCTAATTGCAGCAGTTAGTGATCTTGATTGGATTACGTTTAATTTTGCAGAGCATAGTTTCCACGTTCCTGCACTGATCTCTAACCTCTTGAGCAATCAATGGGACACTCAGGTGATCTTCAATGTGTTCTTTCTCTTTCAGTTCCAAACCTCCACAGGCAACGCTCCAGGTAAAACTGAACTTTGTGAGATTATGTTGTGTGAGAAGAAATCTGCCTAATTATTTTGTATTCATTTTTAGATGCACAGAAAACTGCTGCGCCTCCTCAGAGAAATGAAGCTCAGAGAGAGCAAACCAAACCAGGTGATAATAACAACACAATGTACTTGAATGACTTTAGTCTGACTGTAGAGCCACTGAAACAGCTGTACCTCAGTAAGCCTGAAATAATCAAGTTGGGAACAGAATGAAACACATCTGGGATCTTTTTTTCTAAAGGTGCACTATGTAACTTTCCCCACCGCCTTCTTGTCACCATGGAGACGATAATGCTTGACCTAAATTGTTCTGCAATAAAGCATTACAGAATTGCTAAAAATGCCTTAAAAATACTTACTGTGTGTGGGGTCACCTTTCCAAAGATCTGACCGGTAACTTGGCCTGGGGGAGTCACATGCTGTTTCCATGGCAATAGAAGTTTAATGCCATACTGTGGTACATACAGGCAAAGCAATAACTTCCCCAGAAAGATAAACAGGTAGCAGGCACTGGGGCTGGGCACTGTTACTGTACTGGTACTGTTCGATTTTTTTGATGCTAGTACCTTAACGATACCTACTTTTCAATACCACTTCCTGAATGGTTCTTTTTTCTTTTTTTACATTTGTTTTTTTAATGTAAATTAATGGCCAACATTATTAAGAGAATATGTAACACTACATTTTTTTTATAACCACACAGTTTGCACATGCTTAAGTTTCACTTTTTTTTCGGCACTTTTGGCACTTTATATCAAAGGCAGCTTCACTACACTGGAGGAGGATTATGTAGAACGTAGTAAAAGGAAACTAGAGAAGCTGTCAACTGGACTAAACATTGTAGGAGTGAAGACATTTGGCTGCTCATCCAAGTCGCTTCTTCAGTTCCGGTTAGATCACTGCTGGACACTGCTACTGGACACTGAAGGGTCTATTGAACTACACTTAGTGTGCAGTGTGTCTGAGTGATCAATCACTCATTAAGGGCTTGAATGATTATGTTCTTTGTCTTGGGTCATTGGGCATTTAAAGTCAAGGAACCAAAAGTTCGCACCAAACAAACATTTTTTGGTGCCAGTACTTACCTTTTCTACGTTAAATTACGTAGTGCCCCTTTAAATACCCAACAAATTTGAGGGAGTGTTACTTGGTTCATCTCTGTGGTTGTGTATTATTGCTAAAACGAGAACTAATGTGGGTAAATAAAAGGAAATAAAGGCCTAAATCAGTTGGCTCAGATATAGTCAGTGGTGAATATGTTTTCATATGAAACACATTTAAAAATATTCTTAAATCTCTGCCCCAGACCGAGGCTCCTCTTCTGGGTCCGATGCCCGGTGCAGTGTGGCTCTGGGGCCGGTTTCTGAGGGCACCTCCAGAGACCTGCTGTGTGTCCTGGTGGAGAACGTGTGTAAATTGGAGGAGGAACAATACGACCTGGAGCTGATATGGGAGAGTAGCGTCGCCGTGGTAACCTTCAAGAATCACACAGGTATAGTGTAAAACTCACACCTGTCTCACTTTAAACAGTCCAGTTTTCACATTGGTCTCGAACTTTATGTGATTGGAAGGGGTCAGGAAATATTTTACAATATCTATGTAATTTCCTGCATTTTAGTGAATTTCAGATAATAAAGTAATTATAGTTTATGGAGTAAATATGGTTATATTACTCCTCAGTTAAACGAATACTTTTATTAATAAGTGGTACCATTTACTAGAGAATTACACTGGAGTCTAGGAGACTATATTACCACAACACTGTTTGCTGTACTTGTACTTCTATCTGCAGTTTCATCACACTATGCATCTTTAACTGACTTAAAAGTAAAGCAGGAGTGGGCAAACGTTTTGACACAGGCCACAGTGGGCTCTAAAATTTCACAGAGGGGCCAGGCCAGGATATATATATGTATATATCACATTAGAGATTTGGCCTGTAGCAAAGCATGAATATACAAGGCTCATTGTACAAATTGTTTTCCAAATGCATTAATTGAGTGAATAATTAATTTATTAAATTTCTGTTAAATAAGCACAGCAGAAAATCTCACATTCAGTTTTACCAAGTGCCAAAAGATCACCAACTTGTTGAAAAGGTAAATTGAACAAGGTTCTTAGCTATTTCAATATAATTTGTTCATGTTCGGTGGGCCGGATTAATAAGCCTAAAGGGCTGTGTGTGGCCCCCGGGCCGTAGTTTGCCCATGTCTGGTGTAAAGAATACTGCTGTTTTACTAATACTGCTGTTAGAACACTACCATAACAGTAATAACACTTTAAACATAACCTGCTTCTCTTTGTTCAGTAATTGTTAGAATCACTGCATTATGAGAATATTTGACCCACTCCTGGGTTTTATCACACTGTAGTGTGGCCAGTGGCTCCTGAAAAATGCAGAGGATATAATTCTTATGAGGTAAATAGAGCATGAGTTCAGACCTCATATATGTCAGTATTATAGTAGTGTTAGCTACGCTGTGTAGCCGATTATGAGACTGTGTAGCCACAACACTGGTCAGGCACACACGCCCCCATTCCCACATGTTAAATCCCACGTCTCATTTCACGTTTTTACTCATTATAATTTATTGATGAACATGAAAGTTATTAAAAAACAAACACCGTGCACCAGCATTGAGAACTAGAGGCTGCAGCCACTTAGCTTCATATCAGCATGATGCCAATTCTGAATCTGATTCTGAATCTGATTCTGAGCAGCAGACAGAGCGAACATGTTTAATATCCAGCACTAAAAGTTTCTCATGGTCAGTGCACTGCTCTGAGGGTCAGTGCTGGTCAGGGGGAGCTTAGGCTCGCCGTTTGGCTCCTGCAGACGCACTCTGTCCCTCACTGTAGTGAGAGCACTACAAGTATGTGACACCTCTGAATGTGCTACACTATAGTCATTGTTCATTGTAAGGAACTTACAACTTGCAACATCTGAGCAGGAGCCCATTTTCTGACCTTCAGGTTGCCAGACAAGTGCTTTAACCACTGAACACAACCTTTCAAGGAAGCCAATATTAGTGAAGACTAAAATAGTTCCATCCTGCATGAATATAGTTCTTACTGAATTTCATGTGCTTCTTTCTCAGATACAGAGAAGTTCATGACCTTGAGCCAGAGCAACAGTAGACTCCATAAACAAGGCCTGACCGCGACTCTTCTGGACCCAGCGACAAAGGTCCGAGTTGAGAACCTGCCGCCCAATGTGGTCAGAGGTGAGAAACTCCATAAGAAATATCCAAGGTCCATTCTCCCGCTATATTTATCCAGCCACACCACAACATCTGCAGATTAACTAGAGACATTTTACCTGCTCCCGTCTCAGTCTAACACCACAGGGATAGAGGAGGATAGGGCATCTGACACACAGGGGATATAAAGAGAGGGGAGGGCATCTGATAATAATTTAATAAAAGCGAACTTTGTGTTACATATTTTTGTTATGTTCTGGTGATGTGAATAAAGTTGTGTTGAATTCCCTCAGACATGTTGGATCTGTATTTTGAGAAAAACTGGGTGGCACCAGACGACATCATGATGGTCCCAGAGGAGCAGGCTGCAGTCCTCTCCTTCTCCGACCCCACAGGTAATCTCCCCTGCGGCAGAGTCGTTAGCACTGCCTCCAACAGCAGCAACATTCAGGTTTGATTCTTGGATGAGTTTCTTCTGTTTTCCCCATGAACTTAAAGCTGTGGTTCTGAACCTTTAGTGGCGCCTATTTTACCAGCAGACCCCAAAACCTCCTCCTACCTCACAAACTACTGTTATTTAAATCATGTGATGTAAGACAGTGTCTAATAACACTGAACTGAAGAAGCGTCTTGGCCAAACATCTTCATTCCTACAACTTTTTGTCCAGTTGACACATTTGAATTTTTCTTTTACTATAATGTGAATGGTAAATGCTATAAGGCTGTGCAATATATCCAGTATCAATTACATTCTTGATATTTGCTTTACCCATAGGAAAAATTGTGTAATCAAGATCATTAACATTAATTCTTAGTTGTGTAAAAAGTCTTTCTGTAATATACATCACCTAAGTACGGAAAGCAAGCAAATAATTGTTTAACCCTATAGCGTCGTAGGCTATCATCACCGATAGAGTGCGGATGCGGACTTTCCAGCAGTGTAACTCCACAACGAGTCGTGCGCTAAAGTAAATTCAAACGGCATCTCAAAGCGGAGGCACGGGGCTATTTAAATATTTTTCCATCAATTACGGTAATCTGTCTCTGTTGCTCTGCGAAGGTGACGAATGAGAGCGCCGGTGCTGCGGGGATTTTCCCAGTCATTTATTTGATGCGTAAAAGAAAAAATACGGATGGATGTGTAAAATAGAAGTAGATGTGTGAAAAAATGCAGTAAATTCTGATACTTCCTTTAATATGATTTTTATGGCTAACAAAAATATAAAAGTCTAGGTGAGCTATACTGGCCCATAGTGTGCTCAGTCCTTAAAGGGTTAAATAATAATGAGTTATATTTTTTTCATAATCCATCAACTTTATTATTGGTATTATGAAACAGTTTAAGAATATAAATCCTTCCTGGGAATGTGTTACAGGGAAAAGGCCCAGGGAGATGTGTCTGGAGAGTAGGGCTGATGAACTCGTCCAGAAGAATTGACAAAAAGACTGAAATGGAGCTCAACAGCAAACAGCCACCTCACACTTCTGGAATAAAATGTCCCATAAATTTTTCTCAGACTTTCTGAAAAAAGTAATATTAAAAGTTCGAAAGCTGCTGGGGGATAATCCCCTACGTGGAACTACTGATCGCAAGACCTAGAATTTTATTTTAAATCCTTTTCTAAAGCTTTATAAATCATGAAGTTATTAAAACATTTAACTGAATCTTGCATTTTAAACTGCCTTTTTGGACTTAAAACCACCGCGTCAGGGATATTTGTTAGCATGTAGCTGTTAGTGCATAGCTGATTAGCCTCCGTGATGAACGGAAAATGTTCTTCCAGAACCTGAGCAGACGTCACTGTTGAGCTCCATATGAACTGACAAACTAATACAAGAGTCACATTTCAGAACATGTTTGAACAGATCTAAACTATGAAGGTTAATAGCTTTTTGTTTTTTACTCAATAAGACAAGATATTTTGTGGAGGAAATTGTGGTATTTAAAAATTACAGCCTTTTTGATTTGCTAATTGCGTCCATAAAAATTTTGATTCAATTGTGATTAATATTGCCATTCTTCTGTGGAGAGGGAAGTCTCTGCTTAGACTGCTGCCTCTGCAATCTAGCCTTGGATAAAACAGAACATTAATTATTTACCTGTTGTGCCACATGAGTCCTTTTGATTCTGAGCCTGTGGAATAGACATGAATAACCTGCACTGCGAGTGATGTTTGGTTTCTCTCTTTGCAGTGGTGAAGGACATCTGCTCTCGATCTGACCTCAAAATCAAATCCACTCAGATCAAAGTTTATCCATATTACTCGTCTCTGGGTGCAGCTCTGATGGGCGCCGATCGACCCGAGTTCAAAATGCCTAAACCATTCACTGAAAATGTGCTTGTCCCGATCTGGAGGTTCCTTTGCAGCAAAGATCTCTCCAAGTCCATCAACCAAAACATGAGTTTGCACTTCTGCCACGTCAACATGGACACGCCCCAGGTCAAACTGAGCCCGTTACCCAACTTTCTACGGCAAAACAATCTCACCAAAGATCAAGTAGAAAAGTGGAACACCGTTGCACTAAAGGCGTTTCGGGAGCAAATGAACGAATATGGTGCATTTGATTGTCCTTTGAACAATGCTGCATGGGGATTAGTCGAAAAAGAAGTGCGTGCGATTGTGAAAGATGAAGCAGAGCTGTTTTTCGATAATTCAAAAGGAGTTCTCACTGTTGCCACAAGCTTCAAAACCTTAAAACGGATAAGGGCAGAAGTGGAAGCAACAGTTCGCAAAGCTGTCAATCAAATCGACAGAGAAATGAATGGAGTGGAGGAGAAGATGAAACTGACTCCCGCCATGTACTACATTTTAAATGAAAGTGGCCTTCAGAATGCAGCGCGAGACATCTCTCCTGACATCCTCATGGGCTTTGACAAAGGAGTTCTGAGTATATCAGGATTGCAAAGTGAGGTTCTCAGGTTAAAAACTTGGATTCTTGAAAAAAACATGGCACTAGAGAAGAAACCACTGGAAATACCAACTCCTCTTAAGGATTTTCTCCAGAATGTTGATGTAAAGGAGTTGTCCCAAGATCTGTTCACGTCACAGGGCATCTGCGCGTTCATCAGCTTCGAAACCAAAGGGATTTTTCTCATTGGAAGTTCAGAGCGGTTTATCAGTGACGCAGAGAAGAAACTGCAATCTGTTTTGACCATTCAGGCTTTACACTATAAAGACAAAGAAGTTGTGAAGCTTAAAAAGTGGTCTGATCTGATGGCGAACTTGCTAGATTTGTACAACACCTCCAGTAAACAAACTGTGCAGGTCCAAATTCAACAGCCCAACATTACAATCGCAGGTTTTTCGAATCCGGTGAAAGAAGTGGCTCAAAGTTTAAGCGACTTTATCAACAATTATTCCCAAGTTCAGGAGAGGGTCAAGGTCGAATCCTGTGCTGTGGTTCAGTTCATTGAAAAGAAAAAGATGGTAGAATGGACTGTAATTGCCAAAGACAACCAGGTCAGCACAGAGTTTGACCCTGTTCGGCCCAAATTCACCATTTCTGGACCGCGGCTATATGTCCAAAATGCCAAATTGCTCTTCCTCAGTGTTACACGCTCGCTCATCACCGACACGTTTAAGGTGCAAAAACCAGGGGCCAAAAAGTTCTTTATGAACCAAGGAGGACTTTTTCTGTCTACCTTTATGAATGAATTTGGATGCGCCGTAATTCTGCGTCCTGAACTCCCTGACGATGATGATGAATTTGAAGAAGCATTAGACGTTCAAGATGGCGGTTGCGTTGTGAGAGTTAAAACCAAGAGCGGAGTGGAGGTTTCGGTGAGGAAAGCGAACATGTGCAAGCTCAATGTAGACGCGGTCGTGAACGCGGCTAATGAGGACCTGAAGCACATTGGCGGGTTAGCATTAGCCCTCCTGAACACAGCGGGACACGAGATGCAACAAGACTGTGACGATTTCATCAAGCAAAAGGGAAAGGTTCCTCCGGGCCAGACGTTTGTCACCAAATCATACCGACTTCCGTGCAAACATGTGATCCACGCCGTTGGGCCGAGGTACACGGAAAACGGAGCTCAACATTCACATCTTCTCCTTAAGCTCGTTGTTACAAACAGCCTAACAGAAGCAGAGAAGCTGCAGTGTGCGAGTGTAGCGATGCCGGCTGTAAGTTCAGGGATTTTTGGTTTCCCGGTGGATCTGTGCGCAGAGACCATCGCTCAAGTCGTCAGAGAATTCTGCGATGACCCAAAGAACCAGCTGGTGGCGCTCCGACAGGTGCAGTTGGTGGATAATAATGATAAAACAGTGAAGGCTCTGGCTGAAGCAGTGAAGAGGGAGTTTTCTGATCTGAAACCAACGATAGTATCTGGCAAGACGAGGGTCCAGACGGAGGGGGCAGTGGGGTGAGGTTAAACTACGTTTTGAAAATTTTATGTTAAATTTTCATAAAGCTAGTACAGTGAGGCAAATAAGTATTTGTCTCTTTTAACACCCTGTGATTTTGCATGTTCTCCCACTTAGAAATCATGGAGGGGTCTGAAATTTTCATCTTAGGTGCATGTCCACTGTGAGAGACATTATCTAAAAAAAATCTGGAAATCACATTGTCTGATTTTTAAAAATGATTTATTTGTATGTTACTGCTGCAAATACGTATTTGAACACCTGAGAAAATCAATGTTAATATTTGGTACAGTCGCCTTTGTTTGCAATTACAGACGTCAAACGTTTCCTGTAGTTTTTCACCAGGTTTGCACACACTGCAGGAGGGATTTTGGCCCACTCCCCCACACAGATCTTCTCTAGATCAATCAGGTTTCTGGGCTGTTTCTGAGAAATGCAGAGTTTGAGCTCCCTCTAAAGATTTTTTATTGGGTTTAGGTCTGGAGACTAGCTAGGCCACTCCAGAACCTTGATATGCTTCTTACGGAGCCACTCCTTGGTTATCTTGACTGTGTGCTTCGGGTCATTGTCATGTTGGAAGACCCAGCCATGACCCATCTTCAATGTTCTAACTGAGGGAAGGAGGTTGTTCCCCAAAAACTCGCAATACATGGCCCCGGTCATCCTCTCCTTAACACAGTGCAGTCGTCCTGTCCCATGTGCAGAAAAACACCCCCAAAGCATGATTTTTCCACCCTCATGCTTCACAGTAGGGATGGTGTTCTTTGAATGGTACTCATCATTCTTCTTCCTCCAAACGCAGCGAGTGGAATTAAGACCAAAAAAGTTCTATTTTGGTCTCCTCTGACCACATGACTTTCTCCCATGACTCCTCTGGATCATCCAAATGGTCATTGGTCAAACTTAAGATGGGCCTGGACATGTGCCGGTTTAAGCAGGGGAACCTTCAGTGCCATGCATGATTTTAAACCATGACGTCTTAGTGTATTATTAACAATAACCGTGGAAACAGTGGTCCCAGCTCTTTTCAGGTCATTGACCAGCTCCTCCCGTGTAGTTCTGGGTTGATTCCTCACCTTTCTTAGGATCATTGAGACCCCACGAGGTAAGACCTTGCATGGAGCCCCAGTCCGAGGGATATTGACAATCATTTTTAGCTTCTTCCATTTTCTAATAATTGCTCCAACAGTGGATCTTTTTTCACCAAGCTGCTTGGCAATTGCCTCGTAGTCCTTTCCAGCCTTGTGGAGGTCTACAATTTAGTCTCTTGTGCATGTTGACAGTTCTTTGGTCTTGGCCATGTTAGTAGTTGGAGTCTTACTGATTGTCTGGGGTGGACAGGTGTTTTTATGCAGCTAACGACCTCAAACAGGAGCTTCTAATTTAGGATAATAAGTGGAGTGGAGGTGGACTTTTTAAAGGTGGACTGACAGGTCTTTGAGGGTCAGAATTCTAGTTGATAGACAGGTGTTCAAATACTCATTTGCAGCAGTCACATACAAATAAATTATTTAAAAAATCATACAATGGGATTTTCAGATATATTTTTTTAGATTATGTCTCTCACAGTGGACATGCACCTAAGATGAAAATTTCAGACCCCTCCATGATTTCTAAGTGGGAGCAAAATCACAGGGTGTTCAAATACTTATTTACCTCACTGTATGTAGTTTTTTTTTTTAGGGTTGTAGCTAATTTTCAAATCTTTTTTCCAAATCTTTCTCTCAGTGGCTCTGAGGCTGGATGGGAAACTGTGACTTATGAAGATATCAACCCAACAGAAAAAACAGAAGTTTTTCGTGAAAGACCCACAGCCAACAGACTCAGCGCCGTCCCACCAATCAAACCAAGGCTCAAAGGGTAAAAACTATAGTACGAACAGCAATCAGTCCTGAGCTGAAAAAAATGAAATGAATATCTCAATAGGTTAAAAAGACTTGAATTTCAGTAGTACTAAATTAATTTAGTTAATGGTTTAAGTAAATTAATGTAATTAAATAGATTATTTATTTCTATTTTCTCATCTTGTCAAAACTACTCACTACTGATAATGACATCATCACTGTGCTGTGCTTTGATTGGCTGCAGACAGACGCTGGAGCAGACCACGCCCGAAGGACTCAGCATCAGTCTGGTGAAAGGAAACATCCAGGAACAAACCGTGAGTGCAGCTTTCAAAATAAAACTCCAAATCCAAAAGTGAATCTGATCAAAACATTTAGTACCAAACTAACTTATCACATATGTTGTTTTATTTATTTTTTTATTTTCTTTGTTTTGTGTGTGTGTGTGTGGGGTGTGTGTGTGTGTGTGGGTGGGTGTGTAGGGGTGTGTGTGTCTGGGTGTGGGGGGGTGTGTGGGTGGGGGTGTGTGTGTGTGTGTGTGTGTATATATATATATATATATATATATAATTAAATTTTCATTTTAGGTGCATGAGACATGAGAGACATAATCTAAGAAAATAATCTGGAAATCAAATTGTATGATTTTTGTAATAATTTATTTTGTATGTTACTGCTGCAAATAAGTATTTGAACACCTGAGAAAATCAATGTTAATTTTTGGTACAGTAGCCTTTGTTTGCAATTAGAGGTCAAACGTAGTTTTTCACCAGGTTTGCACAAACTACAGGAGGGATTTTGGCCCACTCCTCCACACAGATCTTCTCTAGATCAGTCAGGTTTCTGGGCTGTCACTGAGAAACAGAGTTTGAGCTCCCTCCAAAGATTTTCTATTGGGTTTAGGTCTGGAGACTGGCTAGGCCACTCCAGAACCTTGATATGCTTCTTACGGAGCCACTCCCTGGTTATCCTGCCTGTGTGCTTCGGGTCATTGTCATGTTGCCACGACCCATCTTCAATGCTCTAACTGAGGGAAGGAGGTTGTTCCCCAAAATCTCGCAACACATGACCCTGGTCATCCTCTCCTTAATACAGTGCAGTCGTCTTGTCCCATGTGCAGAAAAACACCCCCAAAGCATGATGTTTCCACCCTCATGCTTCACAGTAGGGATGGTGTTCTTTAGATGGTACTCATCATTCTTTTTCCTCCAAACATGGCGAGTGGAATTAAGACCAAAAAGTTCTATTTTGGTCTCCTCTGACCACATGACTTTCTCCCATGACTCATCTGGATCATCCAAATGGTCATTGGTCAAACTTAAGACGAGGGAGATTGACAGTCATGTTTAGCTTCTTCCATTTTCTAATAATTGCTCCAACAGTGGATCTTTTTTCACCAAGCTGCTTGGGAATTGCCCCGTAGTCCTTTCCAGCCTTTGGAGGTCTACAATTTTGTCTCTTGTGCATTTTGACAGTTCTTTGGTCTTGGCCATGTTAGTAGTTGGAGTCTTACTGATTGTCTGGGGTGGACAGGTGTCGTTATGTAGCTAACGACCTCAAACAGGGGCTTCTAATTTAGGATAAGTGGAGTGGAGGTGGACTTTTTAAAGGTGGACTAACAGATCTTTGAGGGTCAGAATTCGAGCTGATAGATAGGTGTTCAAATAATTTGCTGCAGTAACATACAAATAAATTATTTTAAAAATTATACAATGCAATTTCTTTTTTTTTTATTATTATTATGTCTCTCACAGTGGACATGCACCTCAGATGAAAATTTCAGACCCCTCCATGATTTCTAAGTGGGAGAACTTGCAAAATCACAGGGTGTTCAAATACTTATTTGCCTCACTGTGTATATATGTGTGTGTGCGCGTGTGTGTGTGTGTATATATATATATATATATATATATATATATATATCTTTGTTGTTTTTGATCAAATTGGCATCTCTTCTCAATCTTCTCAATCTTCAGTCTTGATTTTTGAACCGTTCAAACCATTCGACTGACTTCTCACTGTATTTCGTTAGACGGATGTCATTGTGAACACCATTGCAGAGAATATAAACCTCCAGCAGGGGGCAGTGTCCAAGGCTCTTCTGGAGGCGGCCGGCCCTGAGCTGCAGGCCGCGGTGCTCTCGTCCGTCTCAGAGGAGATGCTGGCGTTTGGGGAAGTGGTCATCACCGACAGCTTCAAGCTACACTGCCAAAAAGTGTTCCACGCCGTGTGCCCGCCCTGGGACAAGGGGGCGGGGCAAGCACAAGCGGTCAGTGTCAGGTGTCACACGGAGGGAAAATCTCATTGAAACTGAAGCCATGGCTAACACAGCAACAAATCAATTTCCCAGTTAGCAGTTTAGCCTAAAATAAAAGACGACTAATTTCTACAAGAACTATCTGCATTTTCGCTTTAAACGTTTATGTTAATTGAGAAGCACGATCCGAAACCACAAATATTTTTTATTTTATTATCTTATTTCAATATTTCTTATCTCGAATTTAAAATTATACAAGAAAAAGTGTTCAAATGTGTTTATTTTTTTATGCTAACCCTCGTTACAGTTAGCTAAATACTGTCTAGCCAAGTGATTTCTGAGGCTCTGAGCAAAACGACCTCACAAACAGGAATAATGATGAGCGTGAATGAAGCAAAATACAAGTCCAGGTTTGTTTTTAATGAAGGAACAACAATATAAAAAGCCAAAAGTTGATCTAGCATAATACATGTCCTTTTAAAACTAGTATGGTAACAAATAAGTATTCATAAAAACTGAAATGATCCATCCATCCATTAATGTGACTTATCTCGTAGTAATAAAATGTGGTAGTTTTTTGTAAAATTGTGGTGAACCTGCATCGATTCGTAGGTGACCCTTAAACCACAGAATTTCATAAATTCTTTAATCCTAAAATGTGTAAAATAAAAATTTGACCGTGTGCCCAGATATTGGAGGGTATAGTCTGGTCGTGTCTGGAGGGGGCGGAGCGCCAGCGGCTCAGCTCCATCTCGTTTCCTGCTCTGGGGACAGGAAACCTAAACTTTCCCCGAGGTGTGGTGTCTGCTCTGATGCTGCGACAGGTGCACACCTTTAGCCAGGTGCACTCACCCCGACACCTGAGGGCGGTGCAGCTGGTGGTGCACCCAGCCGACACTCAGACGGTGGAGGTGAGGCTCAGTGCATTTAACTTTAACATGAGATTTATCAGCAAAAAAACAAACCTGAGCCTTCATCAAACTAAAGCTAATGTCATGTTCTGTGGCTCCAGTGCTTCACTAAAGAGTTCAAAGGTCAGAACTCTCAGAGAATCGTCCAATCAGAAGCAGAGTTTGAGCATTTGCCTCGACCCAGTGGCCAAGCACAGCAGTCCTCAGGTGAGACACACCTGTATCTAATACTGTTACATTTGTTTTGTACATATATTTAGTAGTAGTCAGTTTGACATTACCAGTCAAAAGTTTTCATTTATTTTTCTTCATTTCCATGATTATTTGAATATTCATAGTCTGAAGGCATCAAAACTATGAATAAACACGTGGAATGTAGTAAACAAAAAATGAAATTCAATTAAAAAGCACAAAAATATAAAATTACCTTCAGTCTTTGCTTTGAACCCTGGTTTGCCTTTTGGCATTTCTTGACTCTGAGGCGGCATAGCTGTGAAGTGAAAACCATTTCGGGGACTTCATCATGAACTTCATCGTGCTTCATATGCTCGATGTCTTCTGTTTGTATTGTCATAACCTGGCTCTGAGCTTTGACCCAAAAATATGAAGCCAGTTAAATTAGTATTTATTTTAAAAAAATGTAGTATTGAAGGTAGTTTAATGAGGGGTGGAAATGTCAGGGTGTAGGTGCGTGTGTGACAGCCTGAGAGTGTGTAGTAGGGTGCCAGTTTAATTAAAGAAAATAAACTAAATGGTGTGGGTGCACAGGTGCAGGGCTGGGAGTTGAGTGAGCTAGTGGCTGTAGACGGTTCTTATACAGGTGCCACTCCCCAGCTTCACCTGCACAGAGCAAAACAATTAAATACACTACCACAAGGGGGCAGCCAAAACATGGCCATGACAGTGTCTAAAATGTAGAAAGTGGTAAACATAAAGAAAAAAAAAAACACTGAATGAGAGAATGTGTCCAAATGTTCTCTTCTGTCCCAGCCACTTTCGGCCAGGTGCAAACTCTGTCACTCGGGGTTCATCAGATGCAGATGGGTCAGGTGACCCTCGAAGTCTCATCAGGTGACATCACCAAAGAGACCTGTGATGTCATCATCAACTCATCCAATCAGAACTTTTCCTTGAAGTCAGGTGAGTTTCTAGCTGAATTTATTTTAACTTTGGTTACTGCAGTTTTATCTCATTCCTTTTAAGGGCAGCACTGCACCCTGAGGTCATAATCATTTTTTATAGTTCAGTCCTGGATCAGATGCACTTCTGGTTCATTATTTTGCTGCAGATGATTTGATTAGAACAGTGTATTGTGTTGACTCAGACTGAAGGTTCTGATTCTCTTCTCAGGCGTGTCGAAGGCCATCTTAGATGCTGCAGGCCGTGGCGTTGAGCAGGAGTGTGCAAACATAGGTACATCTCTGTTCCCTTGGTTCTTCTGTCACAGCTTCATGCTCCATGTGATTCCTGCTCTTTGTCTCCATAGTGGGTTCTCCTGGATATCAGCCCAGACCTCTGATCATCACGTCCGGGGGGCAGCTGCCGTGTAGAAACATCATCCACGTCGCAGGAACCAACAAGCCCTCCATGATAAAGGACCTGGTCTACTCTGTGCTAAAGCTCTGTGAAGACAACAACTTCTCCTCTGTGGCCTTCCCTGCTCTAGGCACAGGTCAGTCACTGAGGCACTCTTACCACATAACAGCAAGCTCCCAGGTTTGATTCTTATGTGGGGCCTTTCTGTGAAGTTCACTGTATGTGACCCTGACCCTGGCTCAGGTCTGGTGCACTGCTCATGACAAGTTTAATCTCAGAAGGTCCACTGCCTAGAGGACGGTCTACCTTACCTTATTTTGCCATTTGCTGCTAGAGAGAAAAATGTGACTTGATTGGCAGCATCTCCAGTTTACCTGTCGACAGATGGCACCTGTTGGATGCCCTTCATTACTGAGGTTGCTGTGGATGTGCACAGGGGCCGGGGGAGCAGACCCATCCCTCGTGGCTGATGCCATGGTGGGGGCCGTGGAGGACTTTGTGAAGAAGAAACAGCCAAAGATCGTGCGCAGCATCAAGATCCTGGTCTTCCAAACGGTGATGATCTCAGAGTTTCACAAGAGCATGAAGTCCAGAGAGGGGCAGCCTCTGGAGCTCGGGTTCATTGGCAAGGTCAAAGGTACAAATACAAATCATTTATAATAAATAAATGCAGCTATTTAGATTACAGTTTTGCCCTCAGCTATTACGCCTTAGAGCAAGAAGGTTTCGGGTCCGATTCCCGGGCTCTTCTATGTGGAGTTTGCATGTTCTCCCAGTGTCTTGGTGGGTTTCCATCAGGCACTCCGGTTTCCTCCAACAACCCAAAACATGCAATAGGTCAAATCCTTCAGATAAGGTAGTCCTGACCAAGACTAGCTCAAGATCTGCAGATGGGTCCCTGGGCACTGTACTACAGCTGCTCACTGCTCCTAACAGGTTGCCCCAGCGGCAATGGTTGAAGGATGGGTCAAATGCAGAGAATGAATTTCCTTCATGAAGGATCATTAAAGTAAACATTACGTTACCCTACATTCAGAAATATAACTCGTCAGCACTCAGTTGTCCAAACCAAATGTATCTTGTGACAATTGTCAATCTGTAACTATCACCTTTGTTTTATTTGTTTATTGCCGAATCATAGCATATATTCAGTGTTTTGTTTTGTTTTTTCACCTGATGCCCTGCCGGTTGCCAGTGCAGCCCTTGCCCAGCGAGGTTCCAGATTCCATTATTGCCACTCAAAAAGAACAGACAAAACTGTAAATATTCATTGTTATTGCAGATATTTTTAGCTTTCATGGCTGATGTTGGTGTGCTTGTTTCAGCGTTCATGTCACCCCTGACGTCACTCTTGGGTCTGAGCAGCGAGGGGCCGGTCAAAGAGGGTCCATTGGTTCTGGAGGGACAGGAGTTTGAGCCCACAGTGTTCGAGCTCTGTGGAGAGACTCAGAGGGTACGGAGCACATTCATTACATGGGTTTAAATAATAATGTGAACTTTGAGGTCAAATGTTGGGTCTAGTTCTGCTAACAGGGTTACCAAGGAGGGCCTCCTCCAGGTTGATTCCTTGGAAATGTGACTATAATATTCAAGAGTATGGCATAAACATATGATTTTAACTTTCTATTTCCATGGGATCAGGTGATGTGCCATGTCAAGAAAGTTACATACTGTACCTTAAGTGTGAATCACATCTATTTTAATAAAGAACTAGACTCTATTTCTTTATTGAAGGGAACTATTACATATATAGTCAGTATGTTTCTCTAAGTCTAAACATGTACTATTGTTGTAACAGTATTAATGCTGGTTATACTCTGTGTGTCAGATGCCCTCCCATCCTTCAGTAATGTTTAACTGGAATGGGGGCAGGTCAAATGTCTCTAGTTAATCTGCAGATGTTGTGGTTGGATAAATGCAGTGGAAGAATGGACCTTGTCACTGATAGAAATGAGCAAGGAAAACATTTGGAGATTTCAGATGAAAATCCCAAAGAATGACACAGAACAGTGACTCTGCTCCATCTGAGAGGGACAGGACTTTATATTGATGAACTGTTTGTCCTCAGGCGATCGCTCAGGCGAAGAAGAGGATTGAGGAGTTGATTCTGACGGAGCAGGCTCAGAGGACTATTTCAGACCCGGTCCTAGTGCATTTGACCCAGAGAGATGTGGAGCGACTGGGTGAGCTGCAAAAGAGCCTCACGGTGAAGATCAGACTGGAACGAAAGAACCCAGAGGAACCATCCATTCACCTGGAGGGTCTGACCAGAGATGTGTCCACCGCAGAGTCCGAAGTCAGGTCAGTACTGTCACAAGTCCTCATGAGCTCTGAAAGTGTCTCCACTGTGTTAAGTGAACAGTACCGATCCGTTTGAGGGGTCTGGATCTCTTAATCATTTCTGACCAAAATCTGACTTCACCCTGTGATAAACAGTAGTATTTTTAGTGATGTGACTTATGGTGATGTGGAGTCGATATGCTTTGCAAAAAAAGCTAGCACGTTAGCAACAGCAGAAAATGTTATATACCAAACCATGTGCATTACATAAAGAGAGGCTAAAATGCAGCGTAGAGGCACAGAGAAGTTAAATAAATGCAGAAAGTTGATGGTAAACCAGAAGTAGTTTTGTGTTTACACTAGTTTTAGCCGTTGCCCCAGCTCGCAGCACCACAAACTGTCCAGTGTAAAAAAGGCTAGAAGACATGATGAGATTTTGACATACCGTAAATTTCGGATTATAAGCCGCTACTTTTTTTCCACGCTTTGAACCCTGCGGCCTATACAGCAGTGCGGCTTATTTATGGAATTTTTACTGGATAACGGCCCCTGGGGGCGCTCTCTAGCTGTAAACGTAAAAGTGAGACAGACGTGGGGAAAGATTCTGCTCTGAAAAATTCACTAGTTTTGATTTTGAACGATCATTTTGCACATCATGAAATGGATATGATGCAGTTTTTAAGATAAAGAAGGAAATAGAGCAGGGGTCGGCCTTTAACACGCAAAGAGCCATTTGGACCCACTTTCCATGTAAAATAAAACACTGGGAGCCGCAAATACTTTTTGACATCTAAAATGAAGACAACACTGTGTATAATAATAATAATGTAACGGAATAATGTAGGTTTTATTTTCACGGACAAGCTTTCTACACGTGGCAGATAAATATGGCAAAAATAACTTAAGTGCATAAAAAAAAATACAACTCACCAAACCGCTGCATCAGTGTGCGCTGATTATGTGATTATATCTACTCTGCTCCGCAGTTTCTTTAAAAAAAAAACCCAAAACTCTAAAGGCGTATCGTTTAATCCCAGGTGCTTATTCTCCATGTGCCAGAGCAGTTGTGAAGCATTGCCTCATTTGCTTTTCCCGCATGTTATGCAGAGCGGACTGTGCGTGAGAGTCACCTGCAGCGACAAACCCAGATTTTAAGTAGGCATTGTCTGTTAAATTTATCTTTCTTTTTCTTGGAGGTCGTGGTCTCCTCTTCCGGCTCCTCAGTTGTCATTTTCCCCTTTGTTAAAAGCTCTCCAAAGACTTTTGTTTTGGCTCATTTTCACTCGCTTGTGGCTCTACTTTTGAGCGACGTGTCTGATGTGTTATACGTGATACGTCACCGCGGAGACAAGAGCAGATAATAAACTTATCACTACATCAAATAGATTTCTGTGGCGATTTCCAGCAGGATTTTCATGATACATCTACGGACAGGCTTATTAGTGTGTCATTAGGGACGGGCGAAAGTTGCTCCTGACCCCTGTGCGCACAGCGTCTGAAAATCAGGGCTTTTTACGCAAGACTGTGAGCTGTGTCTGTGTCAGTTCCCAAGCCACGCAGAGCCGCAGTATAAGGCTGAAAGAGGCGCATGCGGCTCCGGAGTCGCGGGTTGCCGACCCCTGAAATAGAGCCACTGCACGTGAGCTCGACATCAATGAATCCAACTTGGTCAATGTAAAACGACGACAAAAGTTTTCAGAGGAAATAAAAGCAGATTTTCCGTGTTGGTGCAGCTTTATTTTCTAAACCTGCAGATGTGTTCATCCCGTATTGATGTCGTGTTGGTGCCAATTTTCAGGCACAGTTTAAAAAAAGCGTGTCGGTGCACCGTCTTTCTGTGTAAATATCTCATATTACAATATGAAAACCTGCGGCTTATATTCAGGTGCGGCTTATATATGTACAAAATTGATTTTCTTTTCAAATTTAGCTGGTGCGGCTTATATTGAGGTGCGCTCTGTAGTCCGAAATTTACGGTAATTAAAGTAAATAAGTAAATTGTCCAGTTTAGTTCATAATTGTCATTTCTCTTGAGGTATAATTCAGCACTTAGCAATTTTTCTGTGTCACTGGGGAAGACACTAAATGAGTACGTCTGAATGTGCAACTTAGTGATGGTCAGAGGCTGTTGGCAGTCCTCATTTCTGTGTAAACTCTGCACACCTGACTGGGCGACAGGTGCGTAGGAGGTGGAGCACTTGTCTATAAAATAAAGGAAAACTCCCGCACACTGTCTCACTCTTAATGCAATTTATTTCATACAACATTTCGGTTGCTCTGACTTTCTTCAGGTTGCATTAAGAGTGAGACAGCGTGCGGTAGTTTTCCTTTATTTTATAGACAAGAGGCTGTTGGCACAAATCGACTGTCATTTCTTTGTCAGTCTGGCCCAGGGCAGTTGAGGCACAGTGAGCGATGTCATGACATAACTGATAAAAGTAATGTTTGTGTTCCGATTTTTCAGGGACATGATCCGTAAGGCAGAACGCACTGAGAGTCGGAGGAAAGACGCCTTTATGCTGAGCGGGTTAATCGAGTGGCAGTTTGTTCAAGACGACGGAGAAAAGAAACCCTTTGATCCGATGACCAACCTGGCGCTGGAGGAGGGCTTTCTCCAAAAGAAAACCACAAAGATCACCATAAACCAACAGCCCTTCACCGCAAACCCAGTGAGGATGAGAGCAGACAGTGAGAGGCGCAACAAGACCGTGGAGCTGTTCAGGAAGGATTGCAAAGGTGAGGAGTCAAATCAGAACTGGGTATGGGAAAGGATATGGCTGGGTTTTTGAATACAAAGAGCTGTTCCACAAATTTTGTCACCCAGCCCTACCTCAAATACAGATGTGCAACCCGTTTTTTGATAATGGCAAAAGATGAAGTTTAAATCTGTCAAACTGCAAACTGTTTTTTGATAAGATCTAAATTACTGGGCCTATCCACAAGAAACCAAAACTGGTGCAAAGATCAACATATATGTGAAAAGTTAAATGTGACCTGTGTGAATTTGTAACTTGATACTTGATCTAATCTTATAACTCCACTACTGTTTTAGATGATGCGTCGCTGCCATCTGAGTGGAGCGACATGAAGAGAGGTGAGCTGTTGAAACTGGTCCAACTTCAACCCACGTCAAATGAGTATAAAAAAGTGGAGACAGAAGTGACCCAACGTGGACTACAGCTCAACATCCTGTCTGTAAGCAAACTGGGACTAGACCAGGACTAAACCGGGACTATATCAGACTCAACCAGTACTACACCAGGAATGAACCACTTTACCACCTTGAAAATGCCTGATTTGGTCTGATGTCGTTTGTTAAACAGGGCTGGGACTGGTTGGTACTTGGATGGTGGGGCAGCAGTGGTTTTAGTGTAAATCGCTGTCCTTAGGCAAAACACTCCACCAACTTTGCCCAGTATGAAGTGAGTGAGGGGCCGATGGCACATATTGGCAGTCCATCTTTCGTCAGTCTGTCCCATCGCTGTGACTGTTGTACATGTATTTCCATTCTATCTTTTATATTATGATTAGGATAATGAAATGAAAACAAGAAAAATTGGCATCAAAACTCAAGAAGGACTGAACCATGACTGAAGCAGGACTGAAGCAGGTCTAAGCCAGTGAACTCTGACTTATTCAATTATAGTGATTAACTCTTCCCTTTCAGATCGAGCGCGTGCAGAACGTGACTTTGTGGAAGAGTTATCAGATTAAGAAGAAGGAGATGGACACCAAAAACAAAAACACAAACAACGAGAAGGTGCTTTTCCACGGAACTGGAGCCAAGTCCATCGACCTCATCAACAAACAGGGCTTCAACCGCAGCTACGCAGGAACTCACGGTAATCCAACCGCATTCACCATGCACCAGAGAATAACAGACCAATCAGACGCCTTCTTTCACAGAGAGTGCTCCTGCTAGCGTGAGCAACAGGTTTGATTGACAGCGTTGCTAAGTGCCCCCTTACCCCCCTATTAAGTCAGCAGTGTGGGTGGGAGAGAGCATTACCTTCAAAAGCTTGACTCTGGATTGGCTCTATGGTTGCCATGATTCCTGCGGTCAGAATTCCAAATATGGAACTCCGCTCCTAATTCACTCCTATAACTGCTCGCCTCGACCATAGAGTGTATAAAGAAGTGGGCTAAGTGAGAGTGACGCTTGGCTCCAGTCAAATGAAGCTCATCGAGGCTAACAGTTATAGAGCCTAATTTGGCACAAAATACAATCCAAATCTCTTCCCATCTGCATCACTAGTTTAGCAGGGAGCGGGTGCTTAGTAACAGATTTGATTGACACCGTTGCTAACACTAGCGGGAGCAACATCAGGGAAAGAATGCACCTGATATGTCAATTATTATTGTTCATATCTTGAGGATCATGTAGAGCTGGTTATTATTAATACTATGATTTAATGTTGAAAATCACATTGTGTTGTCTAAAGAAAGAGTGCTTTTATTGTCATCTAGGCATTGGAATCAGTATTGAGTCTATTCCTTACTATTAAATTTGAGTTTTTTGTCATGACAGCACACATTCCCTTTTCCTTTACAGCTGCGATGTACGGTAAAGGCTCGTACTTCGCTGTGGACCCTGCATACTCAGCTCAAGGCTACTCTGCACCAGATGCTAAAGGTCACAAGCGCCTGTATGTGGCTCTGGTCCTGGTCGGAGAATACACCACAGGTCAGGGGGGCATGATCACTCCTCCAGCAAAAAACGGCCCTAGTGACCTCTACGACAGTGTGACTGATCGAGTGCCAAACCCATCTATGTTTATCATCTTCAACGATGTACAGGCCTATCCACAGTACCTCATCACATTCATGTAAGAATAATTACAATGGTTGAGGAATAAAAACATGGACTGAACCAGGTCTGAACCAGGCCTAAACCAGGTCTGAACCAGGTCTAAAGCAGGTCTAAACTAGCACCAAACGTCCTGAAAAAGGTCTTTTTGCAGTACATTATCACATTCACTGAAAGCATTTAATAATCACAACTAATCCTATAGTCATTTACAAAGGACAGAACCAGGAGCAAGAGTTTAACAGGGTCTAAACCAGATCAAAATCAGATCTAAACCAGATTTAAACCAGGTCAAACCAGGTATAAACCAGGTCTAACCCAACGCCTGTCTCCAGTGCCTAAATATCACATCCACCTAAACAAACCTAAACAGATCCTAATAAAAATAAATTTGGGATTAATCAAGACAAAGCCTAAACCAGGACTAAACAAGGCTTAAACTATTTTTAATCAGCACTTGGTTTAACTAGTTCTAAACCAGGTCTAAAACAGGACTTAGCAGGGACTGAATCAGAACTAAACCAAGACTGTGGACAAGCACTTGACTAGATCTAAACTAGAATTAAAACAGTACTGAACAATAGACTAATTGAGAGTTACATAGATTAAAACTAAAACAAATCCACGTATAAGCCACACACTGGGTTTGTCACTGACTCCTCTCTCCTTTCAGCTTAACTCTTCAGGAAATAATATCACTGTCAATTATGTGCCTTGTGATTTTTATCTATTTCACATATAATCATGTTCATTTAACATCTTGAATAAGTCAAATCACATTAATGTATTCACAGGTCACTTTCTGCACGTAAATGGTTTCTCAGTACACCAGGGGGCAGTACAGAGCATTATATTCACTCTGAAAAAACCTGTTTACAAATGCGTATAAATACAGCATTGTTCCATTATTTTTAATTGTTTTATTTAGAATCTAAGTGCAAGTTCTCATTAAATAAAGTTCTAACACAATAATAACTCAAAGGGCTTTGTGATTAAAGTAAAACTAAGTTGAAGTTTACTCATGTTTATAACTACAGCCAGAGAAAAACACTCACTGGCCCCTTTATCAGGTACATTTTGAACTGATCCAGTTGAACCTGCCTGCTTAAGACTGATTAATGTCTTTGTGGACGTTTGTGGATGTAAATTGATCCTTCCTGAAACAGCAGATTTATAAAGTCTCAGGTTCATTTTCCTCAAGTCTATAAATCTAAACTAGGACAAAAACCCACAAATAAACCAAACACAAACCAGATGTAAACCAGGACTAAAGCCAAGACTATCCCAGGAGACACAATTAGGGCTGTGCAATTAATCAAAAACAAATAATAAATACATGTGTGGAAATATTGATATCTTCAAAGACATTTTTATTAGTTTTTCATAAAAATATCGTAATCGATCAATATGAGAAATAAGGTTCTTATGTAATACACTAGACCAGGTTGGGCTAAACCAGCTCTAAACTGGACTCATGAGGCTTAAGCAGACCAAACTAGATCAAAACCAGGATGAAACCTGGACTAAATTCTCAGTCCCGATGCTTAGGACTATACCAGGTCTAAACCAAGACTAACCATGTGTAATTCAGATATAGACCAGTACTAGATCAAGACTAATCCAAGACTAAACTTGGTCCATCTTTTCCGCTGTGACACCCAGGGTTTAACTAGAACTAAATCAGAAGTAAAGCCGGTCTAAACCAGGACTAAAGGAGGACTAAAGCAGTTCTAAAACAGGACCTCTGTATAGCTCAGAGCTGAGTTGTGCCTAGTAAAGTGTCCAGTGAGTGTCGTCATTGAAGCTTTAATATTTACTCTGTTCATAGTTGTTGTTTATGATGGACTTGTTGATGAATGAAAAGTAGTTTGTTCTGTTCTCTGTGATCTCTGCTGCTATGCAATAAAAGTCTTTAAATTACACATTTATTTGTCTTTTTAAATAACAGTTCTACCAAAGGTCCACTTATAGTTCATTTTTACATCAACAACAAAGATCTGAAAAAGTCAGAGTGAGCGCTGCATGTTAGGGACAGGAGCCAGTGTTCTTTTATTTATTTTTATTAAATATTTCACACAAGTTACAAAGGTCCATTATATATTTATCCAACCACATTTGCAGAGAACAGTGAATGAATCTGATTCATAAATGGTGTGACCCGATTCCAAGACGCTGTAGATTGCTGTAGCTCACTCTCAAAAATATTTATTTGAACTCATTTGGATCAATTCTCTACATTTTAATGATGTGTTTTCACTTCCCAATGACAAATATACAGTAGTAAATATATTCTTTAACTGTTGATTTGGGCAAACATTAGAATTTAAAATACAACGTTTTAAAAGGACTCTGCATGATTCAGGAACAATATAATAATAAATGTTCATTTACACAAACAAATGCACAGGATAACTTTTTTTTTTCATTTCAATCTTTTTATGAATATACATCCTTTTTTTAGTAAGTAACATAAAAACTTGAAATAAATTGAAAACAAAATCTGTAAACGTCAAAAAGGTCTAATGTCACTGTCTTTTCTATATTTACACATTTATTTGACAGACTCACTTAAGGGGGACAAGCTGTGAGCTCAACTGATGTTACAAAACTCACCATTTCACAGGTTTAGGCCTTTCATTTCTTAATACAAATCAGACCCTCTGTAGTTCAGTGTATTCTGTACAGACGGTATACTCGTGCTATTATGTGAGCATTTCATATAAAGGTTTTTATTTATTCACTCCAGTAGTATCCTCTCCTATTTGAGTGCTTTCTTTGATTTTGTTGATCTGTTTGTTTATTTCTTGTTGGCGTTTGTTTATTTCTTGTTGGTGTTTCTCTATCTCCTCCCTCTTCTTCTCAAGTTGTTGTTGAAGATCACTTATTCTTTCAATATCTGCTTTTATTGACCTTTTTAATGTAGAAAGCTCGTCCTCCAGTTGTTGTTTTTGGAGTTGGCGTTTTTTCTCTGTCAGTTTATCTATTTTCTTCTTGTCTCTTTCTGATCGTCTTTCCAAAGCATCCCTCTCTCTCCTGATCTTATCTTGTCCCGCCTCCATAATTCTCTTGATGTCTTTCTTAATGTCTATCTCTGCCTGTAGTAACATGTCGTTGGTGTAGCAGCCTCCTCCGTTCTTCTTCATCATGTTGTCTATCTTCTTCATCAGTTCTCTCACCTGAGTGCGATCGTTCTTTTTCCTGTTATCAAACACATGGTACCTGTTTCCACATTGAGAGATGAACTCCTTAAGTATATCATCACAATCATTTTCTATAAACTCTTCAATGGAACCTTTCAGATTATCCCCATATGTAAAGAGAATGATGGTGTGCTTTTCAGCTTCTTTCCCAAACCTCTTTTTAATAAGTTCTAGAGTCTTTTTCTTCTATTCTGTAAATCGTCCGATATGTATCACCAACAGAAAGACATGTGGCCCTGGAGCCAGCAGACTCACACACCTCAGTCTTTCCTCATCATGGGACAAACTGGAGAACTCTGATCACCTGTAACACATGAACATCCTTTACTCAATGACTACAATCACACCAAAGATCTGATCATGATCTGATTTCTGGAGTTATCAGATTATTGAAATAAACAGTTTCATCTGATGTGAGTAATCTAATTTCTTTCTGATTATGAAAATTATGCAAAAGGGGGCAAAGGAATAGTTACACCTTTCCTTTTATGTTCAGATTCCCTGTTGTCCTGTTTTTTTTTTTGGTTCTCTTTGATCTATTGAAGGCCTTTGTGAAGGGTTCCAGATCTTGAATTTTGATTTTAGCCCTGTTCAGCCATGGATTTGCCCGGAGAAGTTTCCTCTAACCTGGAAATATGTGGTATTTAAACAAATTTCCATCAGTTTGTGGATTTGGTCTGGTGTCAGTTTAGTTCTCTCTTTTAGTTTAGTATCCTGCAGTAGCCTCCTCTTTGCTGCCTCCATCGCTACTGATGTGGGGATACAAGTGAAAAGAGAGGTCACATCAAATTAAACCATGGTCTCATCTGAATCAAACTGGATATCATTAATTTTTCTCACAAATTCTGCTGTGTTCTCAATATGGTGCTCCGTGTTGCCCACCAGAGGAGCCAGGATGGTGTTCAGATGTTTGGCCACATTGTATGTGATAGAATCAACACTACATACAATGGGTCTGAGGAGTACTCCTTCTTTGTGGATTTTTGGGAG
The DNA here is from genome assembly GCF_009829125.3 of Periophthalmus magnuspinnatus. Lineage (NCBI taxonomy): Eukaryota > Metazoa > Chordata > Actinopteri > Gobiiformes > Gobiidae > Periophthalmus > Periophthalmus magnuspinnatus. The sequence goes on along the minus strand of NC_047134.1, from coordinate 4,138,031 downwards.
ACCATAGATACAAGGAATGGAATGGAAAGGAATTCAGCTTCTGTAAGCAGTCTATGATCTTCTTCTTGTACCCATTACTAGGGTCTCATTTCAGCAATTCATAGGTGGCGGTGTCACTGAGGAGGCTGTTCATTTTAGCCTCATAATCAGCTGAGTTCAGGATCACGGCGCATCTCCTTTTGTCAGCTTGAATGTTGATGCTGTGGACCTTTTCTAGAGCAGTGCAAGCCTTTCCTTGGAGGGAGGAGGTTTGGCGCATCTCAGTGCAGCTGTTACTTTCAGTCTACGCTCTCCAGCTTCTGTCTCTAAGTTTATTGTTCCTAATGACAGTTTCTGCTACTGTAATGTAGCCCACTATCCCCACAGACAGATGTTACAGAGAAGTTTAGAGCTAAAAAAAAAAATAGGACAACAGGGAATCTGAACCTAGAAGGAAAGGTGTAACTATTCTTTACACAGCTGGTGTGCCTGGAAAACTTGAGAATTTTCTCTCAAGTTTGAAATTCCAGGTCTATTTCAAATCTACAAACACTTTAAGACAGAAACTGCTTCAGCCAAAGGACAAAATCCTGAGCCACAAATAAAGTAATGTGGTCTACTCCATTCAGTGTAGTGAAGAGTGCAGTGAGCAGTACATTGGAGAAACTACGCAGCCAGTCCATAAGAGGATGTACAAACACCGTTGTGAGAGCTCCTCAGGAACCCAGTCTGCTGGGATCTCCATCAGACACTAACCACTCCTTTGAAGAGAGTGAGGTACAGATCTTAGCAAGAGAAAAGAACTGGTTTAAGAGGGGAGTTAAAGAAGCAATGTTTTCAGGAAAGGCAATTCTTCCTTGAACAGGAATGGGGGGCTTCAGACATCATCTATCCCCCATCTAATAACTCCATCCTCAGGTCCAAAACAAAACAAGCCAGGAGGTGCGAATAGGTGTGAAATCACTCATTAGGGACTTGAATCACTATTAAGTATGACTCAGGCATAGTTCACACTTAGGGTAGCACAAGTGACCTAGCCTACAAAAGAAAAGTAAACAATAGGTGTTTTTAATTCCAGTGTAGTTCTCTCCTCCCGTCAGATAGATACAGTGAGGCAAATAAGTATTTGAACACCCTGTGATTTTGCAAGTTCTCCCACTTAGAAATCATGGAGGGGTCTGAAATTTTCATCTGAGGTGCATGTCCACTGTGAGAGACATAATCTAAAAAAAAAAAATCTGGAAATCACATTGTATGATTTTTTAAATAAATGATTTGTATGTTACTGCTGCAAATAAGTATTTGAACACCTGAGAAAATCAATGTTAATATTTGGTACAGTGGCCATGGTTTGCAATTACAGAGGTGAAACGTTTCCTGTAGTTTTTCTCCAGGTTTGCACACACTGCAGGAGGGATTTTGGCCCACTCCTCCACACAGATCTTCTCTAGATCAATCAGGTTTCTGGGCTGTCGCTGAGAAACACGGAGTTTGAGCTCCCTCCAAAGATTTTCTATTAGGTTTAGGTCTGGAGACTGGCTAGGCCACTCCAGAACCTTGATATGCTTCTTACGGAGCCACTCCTTGGTTATCCTGGCTGTGCTTCGGGTCATTGTCATGTTGGAAGACCCAGCCACGACCCATCTTCAATGTTCTAACTGAGGGAAGGAGGCTGTTCCCCAAAATCTCGGAACACATGGCCCCGGTCATCCTCTCCTTAATACAGTGCAGTCGTCCTGTCCCATGTGCAGAAAAAGACCCCCAAAGCATGATGCTACCGCCCCTAAGCTTCAGCAGTAGGGATGGTGTTCTTTGGATGGTTCTCATCATTCTTCTTCCTCCAAACACGGCGAGTGGAATTAAGACCAAAAAAGTTCTATTTTGGTCTCATCTGACCACATGACTTTCTCCCATGACTCCTCTGGATCATCCAAATGGTCATTGGAAAACTTAAGTCGGGCCTGGACATGTGCCGGTTTAAGCAGGGGAACCTTTCGTGCCATGCGTGATTTTAAAACATGACGTCTTAGTGTATCATTAACAATAACCGTGGAAACGGTGGTCCCAGCTCTTTTCAGGTCATTGACCAGCTCCTCCCGTGTAGTTCTGGGTTAATTCCTCATGTTTCTTAGGATCATTGAGACCCCACGAGGTGAGATCTTGCATGGAGCCCCAGTCCGAGGGAGATTGACAGTCATGTTTAGCTTCTTCCATTTTCTAATAATTGCTCCAACAGTGGATCTTTTTTCACCAAGCTGCTTGGCAATTGCCCCGTAGTCCTTTCCAGCCTTGTGGAGGTCTACAATTGTGTCTCTTGTGCATTTTGACAGTTCTTTGGTCTTGGCCATGTTAGTAGTTGGAGTCTTACTGATTGTCTGGGGTGGACAGGTGTTTTTATGCAGCTAACGACCTCAAACAGGAGCTTCTAATTTAGGATAATAAGTGGAGTGGAGGTGGACTTTTTAAAGGTGGACTAACAGGTCTTTGAGGGTCAGAATTCTAGCTGATAGACAGGTGTTCAAATACTTATTTGCAGCAGTAACATACAAATAAATTATATTTAAAAATCATACAATGTGATTTCCAGATTTTTTTTTTTTTAGATTATGTCTCTCACAGTGGATATGCACCTAAGATGAAAATTTCAGACCCCTCCATGATTTCTAAGTGGGAGCAAAATCACAAGGTGTTCGAATACTTATTTGCCTCACTGTATATGAAAAGCACTCACTTTTCTAATGTATAAACTTCATAAATGTTTGATAAAAAAATACCCAAAGAGCCAAAGAAATGATACATGTTTCGGTTACAACTCTTCAATAAACCAACAAAATGTGTTCGGGCCTAAATGGAGGCAACAAATGAACATTTTCTCAGATTTTTCTGTGTTTTGAGAATGAACAATCCTTGAGTCATGAGGAAGTAACGTTTTCTGTTTTTCTTTTTTTATTTTCAACTGAGTCAATAAGAGTGCTACATTTAACACCACATAATAATGAAATAAACACTTTTGTTATACACCCCAGATTTATCCTTGTTTAATTACATCCATGGTATTTTTTTTTTTTTTACATTCTGACTCCTACAGCTAGAACAAACAAGTCTGATATTGAAAAGTTTGTGAATATATTTTTTCTCTCTGCAAAATGAATTTCAGTTTGTTGACGCTTTGAGGAAATAGACTGATTCCAGAGGTATGCTGTTTGACTCGTTTGAAATATTCTATCTGATTAAAATGTTTTCTTCCTGTTCATGGTGCATCCATTTTGTGAGTCTGTCGTCCTGTCGGGGAATCAACAAAACCACAAACAACCAACGTTTACTTTTAAATGACTCTTAATGAACACAACACATAGAAGAATGAGCGACTGAAGCCATAAAGAATCACCTTATAAAGTGTCACATGTGCAATACCAACACCAGGCTCCATAAAGACTTATATTAAACTGTTCAAACACAACCATTTAATGTACAGTGAATATGATCAGACTAAACAAACTAAAAGAAACATTTAACTATCACCAGAATGCAAAATGAAACAAGAAGAAGAAGAGTGCTGCCAAAAAGATCATGTACAATTTTACACTTTATACAGTTAAATGAAATAGACAAAAATGCTGAAGTAAATACAGGGCTGGGAGATATGACAAAAAAATAAAAAACAAACACAAATACACACACACAATTTTTCCCTAATATCGATTGATTACAATTTTAAAATATTTTTCAAATATAAATTTGATGATTAGAAGGTACAGAATGTTTTATCTCAAATTTGTACTAATTGCCTAGTCCCAAATAAATATCAAAATGTCACAGCTTCTTGTTTTTGTAATCATAAAGAACTGTTGCTTGGTGTCTGCATTTTATTTTTATGAAGCACTGCATTTGATCAAGACCAGACAAAAAAACTTCTCACTGTGTTGGTGGTTGGCCTCGCTTTGCTTCTCTGTTTATGTGAACATTTCAAACATATTTACAACTTAAACTTCAGCAGGTGAAGAGTCAGATGTGCAAGAGGTTCAGAGAGAAGTGAATACATGTTGGACTCGTGTCTAATGGCTCAAACTCAACTCTTTGTGTCATGGCTTGAAAACAGGAGAAATCAGGAGATCCAAGTCAATCTTTGTTCTCAGCTTAGTGTGCACAGCTCCTCTTTCAGTTCTTTCCAACTCTTTTGTCTTTCTTGCTCCTTCTTTCTCTTTGTCTCTTCCTCTTTCTGCTCTACCATTCTTTTTGCTTGCAATGTTTTTTTGAGTACATTTAATTCTTCAGCTTGTTTTCTCACCCCCTCTTCATATGCCGTCTTAATTTTTCTTATTTCTTATTTTATTTTTCCTGTCTTTCAAAAAACATATTTTCTATTTTTTTCTTTTCATTTTTCCATTTCTTATTCTCTTCTTCCATTTGTCTCTTGCTCTGCTCTAGTTGTTCTTCATATATTTTCAGTTTCTTTGTCATTTCCTCTATTTCTTCTTTATATTTTCCCTCCATCTCTTCTCGTTCTCTGTCTTTCTCTTTCAGTATTTTGGGAATCTCCCTCTTCATGTGGACCTCAGCCTGTAGTAACATGTTGTTGTTGTAGCAGTCTCCTCCGTTCTCCTTCACTATGGCGTCAATCTTCTTCATCAGCTCTTTCACCTGAGTGCGGTCTTCCTTTTTCCTGTTATTAAACACATGTTTCCTGTTTCCACAGTTTAAAATGAGCTCCTTAAAAGATGCATCACATTCATTTTCTATATAATCTTCAACCGTCATGTTGACATTCTCCAGTTTGTCTCCATGAGTCAGAAGAACAATCATGAACCTGTCAACTTCTTTCCCGAATTCTTTTTTTTATAAGTTCTAGTGTCTCTTTTTCTTCAGGTGTGAATCGTCCGATCTGTAGCACAAACAGAAAGACGTGTGGTCCTGGAGCCAGCAGACTGATGCATCTTAATTTTTCCTCATTTCCCTCTTCACAGGATGTGGTGGTGTCAAACAGACCTGGAGTGTCCACCACAGAAACACGGCGTCCGTCTATCTCAGCCTCAGCTTTCTGACAGACTCTGGTGACTGATTTTTGACTCAGTTTTGTGTAAAACTCTTCTCTCCCGAGGATGGTGTTTCCTGAAGAGCTCTTTCCAGTCCCTGTTTTTCCGATCAAAATAATCCTCAGATCACCTAAAAACATGAGATAATATTACATAAATAAATCACACTCTTCTTGTACCTCCTCATTATCACTTGAATCAGAAACTTACTTCTCTCCTGTAGTTCTTTCTGCAGAGCAGAGATCTTCTCTCTCTGACCTTGTACCAGTGTCTCTGTGGTGAAGCTGTGAGCTTCATTCTTGGCCTTTAAAGTCTCTACAGACTCCAGCAGCTCAGAGACCTGCTGCTGGTCCCTGAGGTTGAATATAAGACATCCTCCTCCACAGATCTGACACAGCTCCTGGATGTCTCTGTCTCCTTTGTCAAACTGAAGCACAGCTGAAGCAGTGGGCTCTGAGTCCACAGTGACCAGAATCATAGTGAAGAGAAGGACTCCTGAGCTGAGTGTGTCCTGGATGGTCTTTAGCTCGGCCTCGTCTTCGTCGGTGAGGGGACCCTGCGGTAGAACCAGGATGAAGGCGTGGACGCCCTCAGGAGCACAGAGGGAGATGCGGCACTGCTGCATCACTGCCTCCAGAGGTTTTCCAGACAGAGCCGGCAGCTCCATCAGAGACACCCGACGCCCACACACCTCTCCCTCATGTTTAACACACTGCCCTGGGCGGCTCGCTCCACCCAAAAAAAAACAGGTTCAGAGAGGGTTTCTCTTTTGTACCAAAGGCCAAAGTCAGACCTGAGTCTTCCTCCTCAGAGGGGTCAGGGCTCAGATGATCTCCACTGTTCTCTTTCAACATGTCACAGATTCTTGAGAACAGCTCTTTACGTTTAAATACTTTCAGATCCAGATCATGTTGATATAGATCAGAGTGATGCATCCACATATATCTGTATCTACATCTGATGATCATGTCCCTTATATGTGTCTGTCTCATGTATTTCTCCATGGACCCTGGTGTCTCTGCTTGTGGCCTGAACATCAGCACCAGTGAATGTTGGAAGGCCTGCTCACTGAGGCTCTCCAGGACTGACTGTAGTCTGCTTTTGTGTTGCTCAGTGAAGTCTTCAGGCTGTAGAACCAGCAGGAACACATGAGGAACAGGGGCACTAAGGTCTTTAATGTCTTGTATAAACTGTTGGAGTTCTTGTTGTGAGGTGGTGGAGAGCAGCTGGTCTGGAGTGTGGATCACAGTCACTGGTTTGTCCTGGAATGTTTCTCTGACTTTGACACATTTATCATGTTGAGTGGACAGATTGTTTCCCAAAAGGAGGTCTCTCATTAAGGCCTTCAGTCTGAAGTAATTCCCCAGAAGAACCAGGCTCAGCTCAGACACTGGAAATAGAGAAACAAACTCCCTGTGAACTACACTGGCCATTTTATTATTTATATGTTCTCCTGTGTCCAAAAATACTAAACTTGACACATTTTAATTATTTATGAATTATCATAATAAGTTTGAGGTTTTATATTTGGTACTTTGGAACAAAAACATATGCTGATAAAGCACAACTAAAACTCTGCTCACATGAAGGTCTAACAAGACTTTTGTCCTAAATCTTTAAACCATGTCAGTTTGTGCTGTGGAGCTTTAACATAGTGTTTGGTGGCAGGACTCCACAGCTGCCACTGTGTTTATGACAATTTCCATCTTCTGTAAACAAAGACAGAAAAGGATAGGTTCACATTTCCACCTTCAATGAGGAGAGTTGTGGAAATTATATCTTAATGAATAATAATCCCAATAAGCGAAGAGTTATGAACTCAAAAAGGTTTATCCTTTGTTACATCAGGTTTGGACAGGACAGGGCCCAGGGTTGCCCTGGACACAGACCTGCAGCCTCCAGGCATCCCAGGCCAGTCTCCCCTCCGTCCCTCTCAGAGCATCTGAGTATTTATACCACAATGACAAATATCATGCATAATAAAACCAGAGTGACTTTTGTTTCACAGTCACGAGTTGATCAACTTTACACTTGACGACCGGTAGAACATAGTGTTTCCTGTGGGATGGGACAGTTCACACATGTTGACGTCTGCTCTGGGTCTGACACAGATCAAATACATTTACACAAAGAAGAATATTTTCTTCACAACATGATGCACATAAATCACAAGGAGAGTGTCATTTTCATGGAGGACGAGCAACACTGATGTTAATGCACATTTGACAAGTTAAGACAATTCCACTAAAGCATTGTTAAAATGATTGCTACATCACAAAAAAAAAAAAAAAAAATCAAAATGTGACATTTGTACAGGTAATTCCATGTTATTAAGCTTCTATACAAGAGCCAAAATATGTCTAAATGACACAATAGTTATGATTAGACTTAGACTAAACTAAATTAATGATAATTAATTTGCTAAAGGAGATTTAAAATGTCAGAAATATGTTTTCCTCGTGTCTAAACTGTCTCTGTGTTTTGGATGGAGTTTTCTGTATTGGTGACAGAGGCAGTAGAGCACAGTACCTGTCCTAAATACTTAGGATAGTAAGTAACTAGTAAGTAAGTAGGAAGTAACTAACTAACAATCAGAAAAACATGTCACAGAAATATCTTCCATCAAGAGGCAGAGGTGGTTGGATAACTACAGTGGGATATTGAATATTGTCACTAATACACATTGGTTTATTTTATTTTTTGGAGAATTCTCATAAAAATGACATAGAACACTGACTCTGTTCTGTCTGAGAGGAACCTGAACAGGGAACAACACCAACAGTTGCACTTCCTGATACTGTAATACAGTACACAGTGTGTAATATTCTTACCATTATGTGCGGCCATGGTGGTCTCCATGGAAACAGAACCAATCTAATAATCTGCAAATATATTTGAAATTTTACTCTCAAATATAAAGAGCAGCTATAAAGTACGAAGAGGTGACGTCACAAAACCTTTTCTAAAGTCAAAAACCTTTAAAGCAGCACCATGTATTTATTTATGAACATTTATTTAACAAGGTGAAAAACACAATGAGGTCGAATCTCTTTTTCAGGGCTGACCTGGACCAAAGTGAAACTGCAGCACAACAACAACAACAACAACATTTAGAAACAGAGTAAATGATTTTAAAAGGATGACTGCTCTGGTTTGTCTCAGTCACAGATAAAACTCGTCTTATTCACCGTTTAACTCTGTATAATTGTTATTAGCGGCGCTGTGTTTAATTAAACTTAAATAGTTCCACACAAATATAGATTCATAATTTAAATCAAGTAAAATGTGTTTTATATATAATGATGTTAAATGTCAGACTCACGACAAACAGGAGACGCTGCTTTCCTCTTGGCTCTGGTCAAACTGAAAGTATCAGGTGTATGTGAGTGTGTGAGCTGCTCTTTGTGCACATCCACACAACAGGTCTGTCTGGTTTTCACGTTTGTGATGCTCTTTAAAAGCACTTGACGTTCCGACGGCCGTTGCCTTTACGTTACAACTTTACATCAACGTACGTGTATTTCTGCATCACCCACACAAACAATCTACACATCAAATAAAAGCTACGGCATTTACACCTCGAATCACCACAGTGCTGACAGGAAAGACGTTTTTACAGAAAAGACAAAAATGTGGATTTGGACATCACTTACCATTGGTTCTATCAAACGTCAACATATTCACACAAAATTGGTCTCAATCGTTCCGTAAAGGTCCAGAGAATATAATCCAGTCAAGAAATTATGTCCACAAAAGAAGTTAGATCCTCCATGTCCAATCTGCTGCAGGAAAGTCAAATCTGCTCCGTCACTTTTTTGCATTTCTTTTGTCGATTTCAAGTATAATAAACTTCTGACAGCACCAACTTTGTTCCTCAGTGCAAAACAAACTTGTTAGCTTGTGATTGACACCAAAGTTGGCCAATAAGGTGGGGGCTGTGGATTACTGGAGCCGCGGACAGTGAATGAGAGCTACAGATGACTGGAAGAGTACACCCCACTCTCCCCCTTGTAGAATCAAGCTGTTACATTACACACGTTTAGTGATGTTTTCCCCTTAAAGCAAATGAACAGCGGAACACGACGATGCATGACATGCAGTGGTTTCCAGTAAACAGACGGAGTTTGCTACGCGCGTAAAAGGAGAAGACTGGATGCAAAGATCCGCGCGTAAAATTAGGCGTGCGTAATTGCGTAATTTTACGCACTGTTTTGCAGCAGTTTTGCGTTTTAATCATGATGAAACGGACAAAACAAAGGAAGTACGCGACGGAGGACACTGTGGATGTTTGTACAAGTTAAACTAGAGGCATCTCGGACCCGGAGCGGTTCGTGGAACCGAGTGAAGATCTCATGGTGGACTCAGGAGTAGAGGGACCTTGTTTTGATGGACTGGATGCTGTTCCTGATCTTGACTTGTGGGTCAAATGTGTATTATGTGTAATTATTAGCATTAGCTAATGCTAACGCCAAAGTGTATAAATGCTCAGCAGACAAACTTACAGTGATTCTGACACCTGTGGGTAAAACTATAGGGTGTTACCTTTACAAAGACCCCAAACTAGTGCAGTTACTACTGAGGGTTCAATAATGGTGATTATTTTAATTTGGAGAGGTCAGAACAAAGGCAATTTCACCAAAATCACCCGGCAGGCCCAGTTATAGGCCAGATCTGTGGAGAGGCGAGCCTGCACACAGTAAGAATACGTGTTTTTCATGATATTTCTGAAAAGTACAAACAAATGGAATTGCACAAATGCAAGATAGACCAGTTTAATGCCCTATTGTGGAATATACTAGACCAGGGCTCACCAACCCTGTGCCCGCGAGCGCCATGTCGCCCCCAAGCCCCACATGAGTCGCCCGCAGACCTGTTCTAAAAATAGCACAACTCACTAATGAGCGGCATCTAAAATTTAATTTTATTCTGTTGCTATTTTTTTTTTATCACCCTTGCGTTTATATAGATTTAAAAATGACAATATCTTAAACACATGTTCATTATACGTGAAGTTTAGATAAGTTAAGGTGAACTTTGACCTACTCACTTCGAAGGTCAGTATTGTGCGCGTGACAAAACCAGTGCTCCGCTCTGCGTTGTGAGGATGCGCTGAATGCAGTTTCTTACTCCAAAACATGGTAGAAAATTAAGAGATCACTTTCACAACGATTTAAGACAGTAAAAGAAACCTGCACGTATCTCATCTGCGGAGCGACTGTGGTGACGGCAAAGCGGCACAATGAGGAGGGACACCTCACTACGTCTCACAAAACTCCACACTAACTACCCACGGGGACGCGCACTCCCCACGGGGACGCGCACTCCCCACGGGGACGCGCACTCCCCACGGGGACGCGCACTCCCCACGGGGACGCGCACTATGGGCAGAACAAGCCCAGAGCTAAACGCAGCTTTGGGTAAACAGACTTTTTTCACGACACCGGTGAAAAAGTCACACAACGCAACCGAGATTTATTTAAAAATATGTAAGCTTATTTTTCTTTAACATTACATAATTGATAACTTTATGAAACATGGTGCAATGTATATTATTTATGTTTTGTTAAAAAGGTTTGTCAGTGGATAGTGAAAATGGGACACTTTTCCTATGAGATGTAGTGATGTAAGTGTCATCTGGAAATGTAGTTAAGTTTAGTTTTAAGTTAAAGTGCTGAATACTGATATCTGTTTCCCTCCTTGCTCATTGTTGATAATTATTTTGAGAAATCATTAATGTGATCAGTGTCTTGCAACATGATCAGTGTGTTCACATAGATGATCATCATTTATCATTATTAATAATATATAACTAAAGGCAAACTGAGAAAATGTGTTATTTCAGAAGAGCGTCTCAAACTGGTAGCCCTTCGTATGACTCAGTGTCCATAAAGTAGCTCTCAGGTTAAAAAAGGTTGGTGACCCCTGCTCTAGACATTTACAATCCACAAAATCCCCATTAACAGAAAGCCCTTCTTCTGGTCTCCTGGAGGAGACTGGGCCCTTTGCACGATACGGCCCCCAAGTTTTAAGTGCAGATCTTCACTGTTCGATTCATTCTCTGGAGAATAAGCAGAGTTGTGCTGAAATAAATCAATAGTTAATGACTTCACAGTGAACAGAAAGTTACACAAGGATAATAACGTCTAGAGAGTTAAAACCTTCAAGTACAATATAAACACTTGAGCTTCACCAGAAGAGAGGCAGATGGGCTTTTGAAATAAATCATATCTCATCATTTACATAAATTTGTGTCCTTTGGGGATGTTTTATTGTGACATTGTAATTTCTGTTTTGGGCAGTGTACAAAAAATCCCTCATATACTGCACTATTAATAGCAACAGACAAAGTTTAAATCTGTCAACTGGACAAATCATTGTAGGAGTGAAGACATTTTGCTGCTCATCGAAGTTGCTTCTTACAATGTACAATTCATCATTATAAAATATAGTCAAATGCGAATCGTATAGTGTATTGTATAGTAAATATAAGGGGGTAAATAATGTGTTTGTGTCCTGCCTCCGAGTCTCTGTCCTTACGATGTGTTCCAACCAAATGCAAATCAAGCAAAAACAAAAAAGTCATGTCAAAATAAATGAATATTAATTTTGAGTGTACTTAGATGTACAGAGCTGTATCAGTGGAATCAGTGACTACAGGTCATATAGCGCTCTCTAGTGGGTGAAGTTGGACATGAGAACTGCAGTATTCACCAAACAACACATCACACACCGTCTGAAGAGGGTCAGAGGAGCAGGAGGCTTTACTGTGGACAATGGCCTAGATGTTACTAACAATACTACTACTACTACTATTACTGCTACTGACAGTGGTAGTAAAATGTTAGTGATACATTTCCTCTGGTTCAATCCATGACTCGCTCACTGCTGGACTAGTCGTTGAAGAAAAGGCTGAGAGTCTCTCAAATCAAAACAAAGACCCACATCACTTCTAGATTTGAACAGGAACAATCTGACACAAGAATGAAATTAAATTTACAAAGAGAAAGTTCATGACATTCACATTGAGTTTAATATAAAAACATGACAGACACTGTGATTCAGATCATTATGATTTATTTGTTCAGATCAGAGGTTAAAATGACAAACCGTTTGAGAAATAGAGAGAGCGGAAAAACACAAAAACATGTTAAATCAGTGAACCTCCAGGTTTGGTCCTGAAACTGAAACATCTTTGAATCTGGTTTTAGTGGAATTTTTAAGGAGCTTTAAAAATGTTATTTCACATTAATTCATTTCCTCAAATTGCACATTTTGGTTTTATTTTCAGGTCAAAGCTTATTTTTAATCTTTGTTTAATGCTACATTTAAGTTTCACACATTTCAGTAACAATTTATGTCAAAGTGCCCGGACTAGCACATGAACGTTTGATAAAGGAGGGGAAATTTATGGACAGACCTGTGTCCAGAGCCTTGTCCTGCAGATAGAGACACATACAGTGTGTCTCATTCTCAGTTTATGGACAGGCCTCATGTCCAGAACCTCCAGATTCACTCTCTGAGCTGCAGAGGCTGCACTAGCACTGAGTCCTGACTGTCTGCAGGTGTTGGCTTTAGGCAGTGAGTGTTAAGATCATGATAGAGGTATTTATGGTTTATTTCTCACTAATTTTAGTTGTATTATCTGGCAACCCAAATGAGACTAATGTGAAAGTCGACTTTCTGATTGGACAATTGTTATAATTTGCGGTTTTGAACCATAAATCCATAAATCTGCTTTATAATCGTTACCAGTAAAAGTAATATTTGATTTAATGTGTTTACCTTGTATCTGGGGACACAGAAATCTGAAATCTAATTCGTACTCCACAGCGCCCCTTTAAGTCCTGGTGTAACTCCAGTTGTAAATGGAGTTCACCTTGTTCCAATGGACACATGAATCGTCGTTGTTTCAGTTTATAAACCCACAGTCGAGGCTTTTCAATCCACTGGAGGTAATTCACTCAATTTGAACAAAAACGTACAATTTTAGATTATGAAATTTCGAACCAAATCCGTGTTAAGTTCAGTCACATTTCAAGTCCACAATCCGGAAAATTCCAACGACACTAAAAAGTCCGGAAAAGTCTGTAAATTTTCCATACATTTGGGAATCTTGAGGTGGAACTGTGTCACTGTTAAATTAAAGTAGAAAAACGTGATATTTGGAGAATCAGATCGTCTTTACAATGTCACTTTGATCCTTTTGGTTTTAAGTCACAGTGTTTTTCCTCCTCAAAAAGTTCAACATTTTATTTCCTGTTATGAGCCGCCATCTTGTGTCAAAAGTCTTTAAAACGTCCAGAAATCCAACGTTTTGGTTTTGTTTCTCTGGTTCTCAGAGTTTGAACCGTTTTGAGGAGATGTCTGCAAAGTCCTGTCATGAGAAGGTTGGTAGTAACAGGTCCGGTTATTGTTGATCTTGTGTCCTTGGGCAAGACACGTCATCACTATGGTCTGTGTGTTAGTGTGAAGAGTGGCAGCCAGGTTTGTGTCAGTTTGCCCCGGGGCAGCTGTGGCACAGAGGAAAGGCCCATATTACACCATTTTCTGATCAATGCCGTTTCCTCATCACAAACAGACTTGGAGTTGTGTTTTGTTTCATTTACATGTTTATCATACAAACTTCTTCTCTCAAACTGAAAACACAGGTGGAACAGAGCATTTTGAGCTTTGGAGATGTAACAGACTAATAATAAAGTGTTCCTCAAATGTGTGTGAATGAAACAAAACACAACTCCAGGTCTGTTTCTGAGGAGGTAAAAGTATTAGAACATGGATTAAAGGTCTCAAGAATCAGTTTTGTGTCATATAGAACCTTTAAATGTCATTTTGAAGTAGATTTTCGCAGCTTTGTAGATTCTACTAACGGAACAATTGAAGGAAAGACGACTTTTTAATCCATGAATGGCCCAAATATTTTTTTTCTTTTTAGACCAACAATTTAGGCCATAGTGATTCATGTCTCCTTAACTTTAACCTTTGACCTGTTCATGTGTCCTGTTCAAAAACATCGCTGGAGTCGTGTTTCGTTTCATTCACACACGCTTCAGTGATTAGAATTAGTTCGTGTTCCTCTGCACAGCTCAGAACGCTGTTACAGCTTGTGATGTCATCAGGTGGTTTTAAGTCTTTACTGCCGTCATTACAATGCAGCTTTAGCCCGTTTCTAAACCGCTATAATTTTTTGTCTTATTTCAGTAGTTTTTATGCACAGAAATGAGGGCAAAGCTTCCATTTCCTCTCCACTCATCATCTTAAACATCAGTGTGTTCAAAATAGATACAAAATATTGTATTGGACCATTAAAGGGACGACCTGTGTTAACGGCCTGTTCCCTTTTGCGTAGAACTTTCAATCCGTCTCATTTGAGTCCAAAAACCCCTCAACCTCTGGAACATTTGTATGAACAGATTTGTGAAGTCGTCTTATTGATCAGCGAGTTGTGAAATGTGTTGTGAATTTCTTTGTCCATATGTTGTCCAGTCCATATATGGCCCCGGCTTATCCATATTTGGCCCTGAATTGTCCAGTTCAGGGCATATTCCATCCATATTTGGGCGTGTTTGAGCTTTGGGGGTCACCTGACTTGTCCATATATGGGTGTGTTTTCTCCACATTTGGGTGTGTTTTGTCCATATTTGGGTGTATATATAGGTGTGTTTAGTCCGTATATCTGGGCGTGTGGGTCACCGGACTTGTCCATATTAGGTTGTGTTTTGTCCATATGTTTGGGTGTTGGGGTCACCTAACTTGTAAATATATGGGCGTTTTCTCCATATTAGGCTGTGTTCTGTCCATATTTGGGCGTGGCTGGGCGTGGGGGTCACCGGCGCTGTTGGCTGTACACGGGGAACGCCAGAGTGACGTTGAGCGAGTCGTTGTGTTGGACCAGAGACGTGTGCTGATAGTGAAGGACCAGCTCTTTGAGAGACGAGTAAAGATTATACGGCTCCGCGAAACCAAAACCGCTGCTCGTTTTGTTTATGACGCAGTGCTTCACCTCGCCATCCACCCTGAGGAGAGAGAGAGGAACCAGTAAGTCAGATGTCCTCCCAACGTCAGTATCTCTGTGTCAGATGCCCTCCCGTCCTCCTATATCCCTGTAGTGTTAGACTGAGATTGGGGCAGGTCAAATGTTAATCTGCCCTCCCAGATGTTATACTATGTTTGGACAAATACAGCGGGAGAATGTCACTAATAAAAATGATCATGGAAAAAAACATTTGTGGATTTAACTTATTGAAAATAGAGAATGAGACAATACTGGCTCAAACTGTGGTGCATGTCTGACTTTTGACCATGTGCTGCCCCTGGTGGTACAGGAGGTCCTCTGCAGTTTTTGTTTCATTTATAGTCATCTCTATTCTATTTTTTGTCTAATTTGGGTTAGATCTTGTTTAAAACTATTCAAATCATGCTGTAGTCCCAGTTTAGCTCTGTTTTAGATCTGGTGGTACTAGGCCCGATACTTTTACATAGATACTTGGAGTGAAACGTTTTAGAACCACTGCTTCTGTTCAAAGTGTAAAACGAGACATACACGACAGAGCAGGCGTAGCAGCCGGGTTTGGAGCTCTCTCGAACCAGAAAAGTCCCGTCTCGTTTGCCCCGGAGCAGAGACTCAGCCTGGGTCCGGTTTATGTTCCCCAGACGCCACAGACGCTCGTCGTGATGCGGCAGATCCTCCTCGTCCTCCACCAGACTGTACTCACTGTAGAACAACATGTGGGTCAATACTCTTCCTTACCCGAGTGCACAATGACAGTGTGAACATGGGATTTAAACTCACTCCTCTGTGGTCTCGTTCTTGAGTCCGAGCCATTCGTTGAGTTTTCTCTGTCGGACTCCTTTCTGCGTCAGCCACCTGAAAAACACAAAGACACGAACATTTAAACCATTAAACAGGTAAAAGGTCAAAGATGAGCAGTGTTTCCATAGGTTTTGTCAGAACTATGGTGGTTTGATTTGAATTATTGTTAATCTCTTTCAATTTGTGCAATATTAAAGCATACATCAGCCTGTCCAGGGACTACAGGTGGAAATTAGTATTTATGCTATAACCTGGCACCAGACATCTTTCCTGTTTTTAAGGTCAATGTAATGTTGTGCACTGTCCCTGTTTCAAATTAAAGCATACTATACCATACCATATATTCAATCTTTAAGCAGTCATTTTTACCAGTGTGCTCTAATTTTGTTACGCCAATATAGTCTTGGTTGTTTTTAGACAATAGGGAAGAATGTTAAACTATGAGGGGCAGCTGTATTAATGGGAAACACAGGGTAAAGTAAAACTGCTGCTCAGACAAAACTGTTCTTGAGGTTTTGGGCTTTAAAATGTCTCCACTCCACTCTATTCTTTAGTAACTTGAGTTCACATTAGGCTGGTGCTATAAAAGGGAATTATTTATATTTTATTTGCACAAAAAGTTAAACATTCCAATATTTTTGTCTTAGTTTAAAATGATCATTTGTAAAAGCAAATCCAGAATTCCCCTAGTTTAAAAATGAGGTTTGACTTGTCTGTAATAAGATAAAGGAGGTAACAAGTAGTGTTTGGATCCCCCATGTGGCAGCTCACTGTAACTGTCTTTGGTTTAAAAACTCCACTTCAGTCCAAACGCCACTAGAGCTGTTTAAAAAATCTGCAGTGCACATTACATCCATTTCCTTTAAAGGGTTTTCTCATAAAATAGTAAATGTTTTTCTCTCCATAAAGTGTACTGTAAAAGCAGAAGTTTGTGACAAAAATAAGACCACTGCACACCGTCTGCAATCTTTAAAATGTTTTAGAATGAACTTGTAAGAAAGAGCCACAAGAGTCACTACACGACTAGGGATTTGGAAAAGGGTGAGACCTAGGAACAAGTGAAACAGTGTAAATATTTTATCCCATGTTTTGAAACTGGGGTACCCCCAATTTAAAATATTGTTCAAACAGTGTGTCACCCATAGCATTCAGCTCTAGTTAAATGAAGCTCATCGAGGCTTGCAGTTACAGGGGTGAATTTGGAGACGAGTTCCACATTTGGAATCCCGACTGAATATCACAGCATGCAAAGAACCAATCCAAAGCGAGGCTGATGAAGATAATGTCCCTTCCCGCCGCTGGTTTAGCAGGGAGTGATCGCTTAGTAACACTGTCAATCTGTTGCTAACACTAGCGGGAGCGACCTCGGGGACAGAAGGCACCTGATTTGTCTGTTATTAATGTTCATATCTTGATTTATGGACACAATAGTGAAATAAAACAACAGAATCATGTAGAAGGGTATGAACATTTTAAGGCCAAAATGATGAGTCTGACAGCAGCAGTTACAGAGAGAGGGGACACAGTTTCCTAATGTAAAGTGAACTGGAGCCGAGTCGATGGAGCCGGAAGTGCATCCATGATCACTTCCTATTTGGAACACAGCAGCTAGCAGGTTTAGCCATGTCCATTTATATACACAGTCTATAGACTCATATGAGTATATAGACCGGTCTGTTTAAAGTGGGACTCACATGAGGTACTGGTCTCTGGTCTTCCTCAGCTGGATCAGATCTGGTTTGATGCTGTTCATCTTTTTGTCGATTTCTCTGTAATCCGCCGCCTGCTTCTTCAGGTCGACCTCTAGGTGGCGCTTACTGTCCACGATCTCAGAGATACGAGACTTCAGTTTGTCGTAGTTCTCCATTATCCTGCAACACATTCAAGAGAAAAGTACAGCTTTGTTAAAGAGGACGCATTTTACTTCTATGGGGTATTAAAAGGGGAATATTTTACTTCTGCGCTACCGATCAACTGGTTGAGTAAAAAGGGGGCGTGGCCAAACCTCTCAAAGCTATTCTGCATCTCTGTCTGACCCAAACTGCACTCACAAGTCCTGAAGGGGGAGCTCATACAAAAACTACAATTTATGCAGAAAACACTATGCAACATAGTATTACAGACAAATTAAACTTGTGGTAGTATGATGTCACACTTACACCAAAATGTCTCATATGATAAAGATTATTACAAATGCAGGAGACACAGGATGCAGTACAGCCATTTCATTCTTGTAGTTTGACTGGTCAGGTCGTTTCATTTTACGTGTATTTCTGTATATACGACATTTAAAACATGAGCGACAGACTAAACTTGTGTTCTCATTGGCCTGTACCTCTGCATCTCCTTGTCGTTTCCCTCACGTCTGAACTTCTCAATATATTCTTTACTGAAGCGTTCTTGTGTCTGACACTGCTCCTCAAAGATCTTTATGGTCTCGTTAAAAGCCTCGATGGCCGTGCGCTTCATCTGGATCTCCTACAATTCAAACAGAAAAACAGTGAGAAAAAACACACAAGATTAACAGTTTACAGCCCTCGGTCAGCAGTTCAATCCTCCCACGGTCCCAGAGTAAAGTTTCAGATGTTTTTCCCATAAACCATATATACCAATACTGAGATTTTAAAGTTTTAAATGTCTTAAGCTAATTGACTTCTTTGGGGTATTAAAGAGGGGGGTAATTTACTTCTTTGGGGTATTAAAGAGGGGGTATTAACTGCAAAACATAACATATTTAGATCACCATGTTTACTTTTCCTGTTTTGAAAATGCTATATTCATTCAAAACAATATATTAATATATAAGTTGTTTTTTATAAGTTTTAATTTTGTTTTTGACACTCTCCCGTCCCTTTGCTCTCCATGTTAAGTCACTCTCCCTTCAGAGCACCATCACAGCACAATCAGAGGGGAGGCAAGGAGGGACATGTTTCATATCTGACAACTTCCAGTAAAGAAATCTAAACCTTACAAATAGTAGTTTTAAAAATAATGTTTGGAGTTTGCGTGCTTTACCTGTGAGGTCCGGGTGTATTCCTCGTAGAGCCGGTCGTACTCGCGATTCTTCTCCTGATACTGGAGGTGATACTCGTGAAGCTTTTTACCCACAGCCTCGATACTGTCCTCCTTCACCACCTGGTCCTGAAACCCAACAAAACCATTAGTAAGAGACAGGCTAATCACTCTGCCACAGTGACACAGGGAGAACATGCACACTCCAGACTTAGACTCCTGATCGGTTTGAGTGGAGGGCTAACCACTCTGCCACACTTACCTGCTGGTGCTTGGACACGGGGTAGAGCAGTTTGACGTCCAGCTTGGGGTTGTACTGGGCCAGAGACTCGTGTCTGTAGTGGTTTATGAGCTCCACCACAGAGCTGAAGGTCAGAGGGTCAGAGAAACCATACTTCCCCTCGCGATGGAAGATCTTTATCAGCTTGTTGTTGCCTCCCTTCCTGCAGATTAATGAAATACAGTGAGGAATTAATTATTTTCATCAACTTTGAGCAATTTAACGATTCTAAAAGACATATAGAAAGCAGACCCAGGGATTGTGTGGACAATAAAGTTGCCCGTTACAGAAGAAACAGCAGCTCAAAACATGGTAAATGGTCAAGTTTTTATATTCAACATTCGGACCGCCAACCTTCGGATCAGTGGGCAATTGCTCTACAAAGTGAGCCACTGTCACCCAAAAACACAGGAAATAAGGGAAAGAGCTTGATCAGTAGGAACAGCCATAGGTAAGGCCTGTCAACCATCATGATAAACAATGACACTGAAACTAGGAATGGGACGATAAAAAATAATATCGTTTATCGTGATAAAAGGGGAACACAATCGTTCGTGGGACATTTTATATAATCGTGATCACCAACAAAGATAATCACCTTTATATCACCTGAATGTGCAGAAAACGCAGCTTATCCACAGGGGAGTTGACGGGGGGGACAAAGAGGTCTGTTGTCCCAGCCCCCAGGGTCTTAGGGGGCATAATTGTGAGGGCCCCAAATTTCTGACGAGAGCCCTGCTTATTCATAATATTCTCCACTAGATCATAGTTAATTTCACTGATAACAAAGTACAATCATACAAGAGCTGTTTATACATGGAAGTTATTAATAACATTCAAATTATAACATTAATTATTAATTATAACAATAATTATATAAATCACATTTTTTAATCTGCAATTTTAATCGTTATGATATAATCGTTGATTGCAATTATTTTGGCCATGATAATCATGACAAAAGATTTAATATTGTCCCAA
This sequence comes from Periophthalmus magnuspinnatus, assembly GCF_009829125.3. Lineage (NCBI taxonomy): Eukaryota > Metazoa > Chordata > Actinopteri > Gobiiformes > Gobiidae > Periophthalmus > Periophthalmus magnuspinnatus. The sequence goes on along the minus strand of NC_047134.1, from coordinate 4,117,936 downwards.
ATGCCTAATGGAAACTACTTTAATTTAAAATTTAAATAATGCAAGATAATCCCAGGAAACCATTTTTAAATAGACTATTTGTTGCAGCTAATGTGTTTTAATGAAACAAACTAATAAGCCATAAAAGTAACTTATTCACCCCTCTACAGCTCAAATCTTACAAAAAAATGTCCCATTTTTGCAGAGAAAATGTACACATGATGAATATTAAGGTCCAAAATATACTGTTCCATCTTTCATATGTTGAACGATACGTTAATACAGTGATTACAGAGACAGGTCTAACTACAGGTGCAGTCAATTTAATTAGTTTAGCTAACCCTTACAAATTTTAAAATGCATTTTAATTAATTTCAGTTAAAAGTCCATAAAAGCAGAGTAAAAAGCCCTCAGGTCACATTATGATATATATGGGATTTTTAAGAATATGTAATAAGGTAATTCATGTGTAAACAGTCACTCCAGCCCCAGATCCTTGGACTGACCTGAGTGTGAGGGTGTAGTCTCCGTGCATCTTTGTGGAGGCATCTCTGACCAGAAATGTCCCATCAGCTGTGTCTCTGAGCTTCTCATTCACCTCCTCCCTGTAAAAAGTCATTTATTAGTGACATAACTCAGAGCTATGTCTCAGTGGCAGTAGGTGAATATGAACCAGAGCATTCACTGTATCCAACAGATCAGTGTGTGGAAGCAAACCAACTTCCTCTATGTTTCTGTGTTCCAAAGATGATGACTTCAGTCTTTTTTGGGTTACCAGGAGAAAGTGTCAGTAGTCACCTCCAGTCTCTCTCTCTAAAACCTTCAGATCTAAGCTAGTAATCTAGGGGTAACAATGGACTCAGACTTGAAATTTAACATCCAAATCAATAACATCTGGAGCTTTTTACCATTTACAAAACATTGCAAAAATCAAAGGTATACTGTCAAAACCAGACTTGGGGAGACTTATCCATGCAGTTGTCTCCAGTATGTTAGACTACTGTAACGGCCTGCTCACTGGCCTCTCCAAACGAGCCTTAACACAGCTGCAGTACATCCAGAACACTGCTGCTCGGGTCTTGACTAGAACCAGGAAGTATGAGCACATGCGTCCTGTACTCAGGTCTCTGCACTGGCTCCTGTGGCTCAGAGAATAGACTTTAAAGCAGCTCTGCTTCTGAACAAGGCTATCCATGGACCAGAGGACCAAAGAACATCTGACATGTTAGAGCCACATGAACCATCTCACACTCTGAGGCCTAAATCAGGACTAAACCAGGACTAAACCAGGGCCAATGGTTTCTGAACATACTCCTAACACTCTCACTCTATATTAACACACCCTCCTTATGAAAAGGCAGTTACCTGGAGATGTCGCCCCAGTACCACTCTGCGTCCTGCAGCGAGATGCTGTTGTTGAAGGTGGAGGCGGCCGGGGCCGCGGGCTTCGGAGGTTTGGGAGGCAGTGCTGCAACAAAACACAAAACATATTTTTACATTTACAAGAGAAATATGAACTAAAGAGGCTGAAGAATGAACTTATACTTTACTGTTCCTTAAAAGTCCTATATTACACAAAATTAGTCTTGTGAGCTTCAAGTCATGTTATAACCTCTTGAAAAACATACTTGGAGTTGTGTTTTGTCTCATTCACACATATTTGAGTAATAATTTTGAGCTTTGAAGATGTAGAGACTAATAAAAGCTCTGTTCCACCTTGTGACATCATAAAGTGGTAGTTTTCAAGTGAACAGCTCCTTTTACCTTTAGTTCAGTAGTAGATTAGCAATTCCAGGTCTGAAATCATCCAAATGATTGTAGTGAAGCTGTATGTAGTTTAAAAACACAGTGGAGCACTTCCTGTATTACCACTTGATGTGTTTTCCGTTTGAGAGAAGAACTCAGGTTAAATATGCAGGGTTTGTGTGTTAAACATGTCAATGAAACAAAACACAACTCTAGGTCTGTTTATGATATAATAACATGGATCAGAAAATAACATAACATGGGTCCTTTAAATGAGTCTCTGCATTTGACCCATCCTTCAGTATCTCTGAGTTAAACCAAGAGCAGTGGACTAGATCTGAACCAGGATCCCAGTCAGGAGTCCCTAGCTGGAGGATTGTGAAAATGGGCCCACAGACACGGGCAGAAAATGCAAACTCAACACAGACAGAACCCATGTCGTCTGGAAATTAAAACAACTGCCAACAAACCACTCTGCCCCATTTACCATAAGGGACCCAACAGGATATGAACACATGCTGACATCTGTTCAGCGTAAAGCGTGACATGTTTGACCCTTTTGCTCCCTCCTCTGTACTTGTCCAGAGGAGAGAGGAGAGGGTCAGAAGATGCAGGGGAGAGAAACAAAGAGGCAGAGGAGAGGGTCAGAAGAGTAGAGAGTCACAGGAGCACAGAATGCAGAGGAGAGGGTCAGAGGGTCAGAGGGTGCAGGGGAGAGAAACAAAGAGGCAGAGGAGAGGGTCAGAAGAGTAGAGAGTCACAGGAGCACAGAATGCAGAGGAGAGGGTCAGAGGAGCAGAGGACGCAGAGGAGAGAGTCAGAGGGTGCAGAGGATTCCTACCTGGGCTTTTCATGTTTATGTAGCAGAGGATTTTGTCTCGACTCCGCATCCCAACACCCTCGCCTTCGTTTCTATCCATTTTTTAATACTTTAAAAGCAAACTATTCAAAATTCAAAAACAAAATGTCCACCAAGAGTTTCATAATGGCTGTTAAAGAAAAAATCTGACGCCATGTACAAAAAAATTTTATAACTGAGATTATTTTTAAATGACCAAAAGCTATTCATTTTACAGTTTGCAAACAAGTTAAAGGAGAGATAACTGGAAGAGGAGGCAACAACAGGAACCAAAACTCACACTGGTTTATGTTTAAATAAAACCTTGGTTAATGTCGATATAATAAAAAACTAAGAGGTAAAAATGTAAAAGTCTAAAGGAAGAATGGATAATTAGCTTGTTAACGATGAAGGATGCTTAGACAACTTAATTAAAAGAAAAACACAAAAACAGTGGTATCGTTGTGTTTCTGATGACATCACAACAGTCTATGGGCCAATCATATTTAACACAGATGGAGCAGATAAAATTAATATTGTTGTAACACAGGGAGTTATTGGGTCTAGTCACAAGTAGAAATGATCAGGTTCAACTTTTGTGAATCTACCTTTTGGATATTTCAGGTGAAGTACATTGTAATCTATGGGGAATTCTGGCTCTTTCCCCCCTGTGGGAGTATGACATCATCAAAATCAAGAATTTGAAAAATAGTTTGACGAACAACCGTTTAATGACGCAATTTCAAACCATTATGAACACATTTGCGTATGAATATTGTTGAAGAGCATGAACAAGCTTGCAAGCAAAATGTGACATTTAATACAAAAATAGAAAAAAATATTAAAATGGTTGTAAGAATTATGATAGGAAACGAAGCAAGAATGGATAGACAGTAAAAATGATGCAATGTGAGGAACTGATGAAGAATTAGGAGACAAGGAAGCATGCTAGGAAGGACAGATAGGAAGCAAAAAAGGCTGCATCTAAATCCAAGGTATTTCCTTTGAATTACAGCGATTTAATCCATATATATGGGAAATGTAGGATTTTTTTTTTTTAAAAAGGAGCTTGCAAGGAAGTAAAAAATTATCAAAAGGTTGAATCCCAAGAAACTGTCCAGTCTAGTCTGCAATTTTATCAAGTTTTATTCCAGATTTTTGGGATAAAAATGTAGAAATTGGAAAAAGAAGGATGCAAAAAAGCCAAGGAATCATGCCAGGAAGGACGAGCAGAATTCCTAAGTCCGGAGTCCCCGTTCTGTCGTGTTTAATTTTGATTTTTGTTCGTTTTTTGGGGGGGTTGCAAATTTGAAAATGCGTGTTCGCCAGAGAGGGAGAGAGTGGGAGAGAAGCAGAGCAAGAGCAGCCCGGAGACGTGTGATGTCACTAACGGCAACGGCCAATCACAGCGGGGCAGAGAACAGTGATGTCATGCGGGGGCAAAATAATGAATGGACAGAGAGGGGAGGAGTAAGAGGAGAGGAGGAGGAGTAAGAGGAGAGGAGGAGGAGTAAGAAGAGAGGAGGAGGAGGGGTCAATGGAGGGAAAGAAGGAGCAATCGGGCAGCAAGAGGCATCAGAGGCAAAGCTACATTTCAATTAAAATTTTTTACTCTGAAAAATGTTTTTGCGTCTGTCAGGTACCTTCCCTGTGTGTATGTGTCGTGTGCTCCCTGTGTGTGTGTGTCAGGTGCCCTCTGTCTGTCTGTGTGTGTGTCGTGTGTGCTCCCTGTGTGTGCATGTGTCAGGTGCCCTCTGTGTGCATGTGTCAGGTGCCCTCTGTGTGTGTGTGTGTCAGGTGCCCTCTCTATGTGCATTAATCATGACAAATAACAGAATAATTGCGTAAGTTGTTCAGTTCTGGTTTTCTGTAGATCTTAAAACATTTTTCCAGACTGTTCCCCGTCTCCATGACAACCGGAGGCATGTCCCCAAACCGAGCCTCCTGATTGGCTGATCTCCCACACCCACCTTTTACACAGCCGCAGAGGTGTCACTATGTCAGGGAACACGCCAAGAAGGAGAAAAACTATTACAGCCAAAAGATGTACTACTTTTAGATTTGAAATGTAATGAGATTTGACACACGGGCGAGGGCATCTGACACACAGGAGAGGGCATCTGACACACAGGGACATTTAGTTCTCAAATAGGATATTAGATTACCTAAAGAACAGTTTGCTAACCTGAAACCAAAAGATGCATAAATATAATTTTAAAAATTGTTTGGCATTTTTTAAGATGCTGGAGCAGATTCAGGGTAAAGATGAGTCCAAAATGATTCACAAGTTTCATTTTAAATTGTGGAATTTCTGAGTAATTTCTCAAGAGCAGATGGACAGTTACATTTTGCCGATTTAAATGTGTGACAGCTTTAATACATGTAAAAAATAAAAAAAAACACACTTTAGAGCCGAGCAGAGAAAGAGGAAGTAGAAGGTTTGTGAGGCATCGCCGTGTGACCGACAAACAGGAAGTGAAACCAGAGATCTTCAAAACACAGAATCGCAGAACGACCCAACAAGTCTACAGTCAATAGAACGTAATCAGAGCTCGTCAACATTTCTCACAACTTATGAAACAATCGGAAACATGAAGAAGACCCGTCACTAGCCAGACCATGATGAGGCTGTGTTCACGTGACGTCAGCACACTGTAAAACGCCTCTAGTTTAACTTGAGCTGGAGACAGGGCAGGGGGAACTGTCAGGTGCAGATGTGTGGACCTGGTTTATGGTGAAAATCTCTGCCAATTGATAAGCCCAGTAATTACAAAGTTCATCGTCTGTCAATATATCGAGATCAACCAATATGTTTTTTTTATGGCTGGTGCTGATAGCAATTGTTTTGAATACAGAGAAACCGATGGATGATATTTTTGTGCCAATATGTACAGTCAATTAGGGATGGCACAATAAACAATAATAACGTTTATCGTGATAAAAAGCTCACCTATGGTCATGAGCTCTGGCGATCTTGACCAAAAGGACGAGATCGCGGATACAAGCAACCGAAATGGGTGTCCTCCGTAGGGTGGCCTGGTGCACCCTTAGGGATAGGTTGAGAAGCTCGGAGTAGACCCGCCTCTACACATTGAGAGGAACCAGTTGAGGTGGCTCAGGCATCTGTTCAGATTGCCTCCTGGACGCCTCCTGGGGGAGGTGTTCCGGGCATGTCCCACTGGGAGGAGGCCCCGGGGAAGATCAAGGACACAATGGAGGGACTATGTCTCTCGGCTGGCCTGGGAACGCCTTGGGGTCCCACCGGAGGAGCTGGAGGACATGTCCGGGGTGAGGGAAGTCTGGGAGTCCCTGCTTTGACTGCTGCCCCCGCGACCCGGCCCCGGATAAGCGGAAGAAAATGGATGGATAGTAAAAAGGGCCAACAATAATCGTTTGTGGGACATTTTAGATAATCGTAATAATCGCGAACAAAGATAATTGCCATTATATCACCTGAATGTGCAGAAAAAAACTGCTTATCCACAGTTGAGTCAACGGGGGGGGGGGGGGGGGGGGGGGGGACAAAGGGGCCTGTTGTCCAGGGCCCCAGGGTCTTGAGGGGCCAGTATTGGAACCTCTTCCTACTCATTTGTATTACGGGGGGCCATGTGAGGTTTATTGCCCAGTGCCTCCAAATTTCAGTGGCCCTGCTCATTAAGACTATTTCCTGTTAAAGTTATAATTATTCATATCTATAACAACTTTTATCATTATCGTGATATAAACGTTAATCGCAATCGTCACAGAAAATGATCATTTTTCCAAAATTATGTAAATATTTAAATTAACTTCAAAGCCCCTTTTTTACTACATTATCTTGGCAGCAGATCCACCAAAACAAAATTGGCGTCAGCTGGAGATTTGAGGCCGATACCCCATAGGCTAAAAAGTCCAAATATCAGTTCATCTCTAGTATAAATAAACAAAAGTCAAATTATTTTTTCACAATATCTTCAGAAAGTGGAGCCATCTTTCAACCCCAAAGACATGAGTGTCATCAGTTAACATTAATGGGACGAGTTTGTGGAGCCGATCCCAAGCTAATAATGCGAAGGTTCAACATTTGTGGATCAGAAGTTTGGAGATTTGTTTAAAAACAGTAAATCTCCCATAGAGTTATACAGAGTTATATTTCACAGCCTGTAAATACAAAAACAAAATGGAAGAACAGTTTACAAAACCTACAGCTATTACTACAAGTTTCTTCATAATTTGGTCCCTTCTTCCCTTCTCATTTACACGCAGAAGTAAAGAGTCTTGCACAAGGGCACAAAAAAAAGAAGAGCAACGCAAACCGTAAACCTTGTGGTTACAGGACGAAGTGTCTTACCTGGAGCAGCCTGGTTCATGTTGAGTTCACTGGTGATGAGAATCTCCAACACCTGCACCATGGGATCCACACCAGACTCAGCCCTAAGGGAGGAATTTACATTCAGAATCAAGAATATTTTTAATGAAAAGGACTCCTTTGCCTCTCTCCTCTGCTCAATCTGACCCTCTCCTCCGCATCCTCTGCTCAATCTGACCTCCCCACCGCATCCTCTGCTCAATCTGACCCTCTCTCCTCTGCATCCTCCGCTCAATCTGAACCTCTCTCCTCTGCATCCTCCGCTCAATCTGAACCTCTCTCCTCTGCATCCTCTGCATCCTCTGACCCTCTCCTTTGCTCCATCTTCCCACTGCTCCTCCTCCTCTGCTTAATCTGACCCTCTCCGTCTCCTCCTCTCACCCGGTGTTGTTCCTGAAGAGCAGGGGGCTGAAACCGTCTGCGAGGCCGTGTGGGTTGAGTTGATTGCGGTGGTTGTGGAGGCAGACCCTGGCGAGGTGCCGGATCACACTGAGGAGGGTGAGTCCGTACTGGGCAGGAGTCAGCGAGGACGAGGCGATGGTCCGGAGCAGCTGAGCACACTCCTCCAACTCACGCACATCTGCACAGGACACGCAGATAATTACACACATACTCAAAGATAACAAAACGGATTTTAACTGGTACTATGAGTGGGAATACAAAACAGTAAATATGTAACAATGCATTTTTTATTTATAATTTACTTTGTCCAAACTATACTTTTTTTTTATTACTTGGCACAGTGAATAAGGAAGGTTTGCACTCTCCAAATAAACAACAAAAGCAATGAGATGTGGTTCCCCAACCCAAAGGTCAGAAAATCAATTTCTGCTCGGACCAAGTTCTGTCATTGTGTCCTTGGACAAGGCACTTTACCCACATGGCTTAGAGTAACAGTGGTGTGTGCGTGAATGATTGTGTCATTATTCATTCACTCCCTCCTACCACCACCAGTGTAAGGCTTTGAGAAGCGCTGGCAAGTCTAAAGAGCATTATCATCATCAAGATCATCGTCATCATCATGAAGATCATTATGATCACCATCACCATCACATCATCCTTATCATAATCAAAACTGTTCCATTCATGAACACAGGATATTTTCCCAAGTTATAGCTAAACAAATCAAATGTTTTGTTATTATAATTATACACTGCCTGGCCAAAAAACAAGTCGCAACCTGGATTTAACTAAGCAAACAGGTACGAGCCTCCTCCAGTTGTTCAGGTCTAGGTTCAGCAACAGTCCGTGTTCAAAGAATGAGGTCAGCTGACACCTGAATATACTGAATGACCAGGTTATTCCATCAATGGATTTTTTCTTCCCTGATGGCACGGGCATATTCCAAGATGATAATGCCAGGATTCATCTGTCTCAAATTGTGAAAGAGTGGTTCAGGGAGCATGAGACATCATTTTCGCATGGATCGGCCTCCACAGAGTCCAGACCTTAACCCCACTGAGAATTTTTGGGATGTGCTGGAGTCGGTCCTACACACTGTGCAGCGGTCAGACTCTACCATCGTCAATACAAGATCTTGGTGAAAAATTAATGCAACACTGGATGGAAATAAATCTTTTGACTTTGCAGAAGCTTATCGAAACAATGCATGCCAACAGTGAATGCATGCCATAATCGAAGCTAAAGGCGGCCCCTAATCAGGAGGCTTGTGTGTGACCTTGGTGGTGGCTTGGTGTAATTAAAGATGGACTATATCACTTTTCTAGTGTTTTCAAGGTATTTTAAGCAATAAAAACACTTGTAATTGAACAAATGGAAAAATAAACAACACATTACGACACAATGGCTCCATACACAGAGTTTGCAGTACCACTCTCTGAAGCGGACTTAAACCCTGCCTTGATAACACTGATAATGTGTAATTATGTAGATGCTGCACTGACCCTGTACAGCCTGGATCATGTCTCCCTGTAGAGCTGTGGGTAAAACTGGTCCTGGGAGATCCTGAAGAAACCGCACCACTCCCTCACAGAGAGACGACAGCTCCAACTGCTCCAAATCTGAAACAACAACATCACAGGGAAATTAGAAACAGAAAGATGTAGAAACAAATATAATGCTGTTAATATGACACATTTACACCCATTTCACTAAAACATAGTTATACTATAACAAAAAAAAAAAAAAATCATGCCTAGTTTTTTCTACTTTTTATTTTGTTGTGAAGTTTATGTCACTTCCTGGTTGGGCACATGCAGCAGATGTGACAGAGGTACTTCCATATCTCTTAGCAACCACAATGTAAACAAGGGTCAAAACGTCTCTAAACAGCACAATAGTTCTGATTTGACTAATAAAAATAAGTTACATGTTTATTTTGTTAAATGAATGTTTAAAGCTCATAATTCCGACTTGGTTTGGAGGTACAATGTCTGTGTTAAATATTTTTGATTGTCATCTAACTGATGTAAAACTATTTGAGAAGAAAAGTAAAAAACTAAAGTTGTGAAATACAGGACAGAGGGCTGAGTTGTAAAACAAAATCCCTCTGCCTGTCCTCAACACAGAAAAGTAAAAAAATACAGAGACACAAGGAACTATACTAATTTTAGACACATTTTGGAGCTTGTTTGCATTGTGTGCATACTAGGTATTGTGGTTGCTAGGTAACAGTTATGGAAGTACGTCTACATATGTTAAATCTGCTGCTGTGTCCAACCAGTAAGTAAAATTCAACAAACTTCAACAAAAATACAAAACTAGAAAAGACTATGGGTAAGATTATTATTAAACTCTTAAATATAATGTGACGGTTTAAATTAATTTAACTAAAATATAGTTAACATCATTATATTTAAGAGTTTACCAGAAAGAAAAAAAATCTTGTCTAGTTTTTCTAATTTTTATCTTTTTTTGTCAAGTTTATAATGTTACTTCCTGGTTGGACACAGCAGCAGATGTGATTATACGTAGAGGTACTTTCATAACTGCTACCTAGTAAGAGTAATGTAAACAAGGGCCAAAACGTGTCTAAAATTACACAAAGATTCTGATTAGATAAATACAAAGAAAAGGCAACATCTTTATTTAGTTAAATACAGGTTTAAACCATTAGAAAAAATACCTTTCCCATTTGTAAACTGTCTGTGTTTTTACAACTCAGTGCTACTTCATGTATCTTTGTACTTTTCTTCACAAACTACCACTGCCAACCAAGTCAGAATCAGAAAAATGTTGCAAACCTGTCAGATTAGATTTTTCTGACCTGTTTCTGCTAACTGACGCGTGTCCAGAGTTCCTCCGGTCAAACTGCGATACAATGATGGACTATCAATGCCTAAAAGACAAAGAAAAGGCTTTAGTACAGAGGACGGGAGGGCATCTGACACACACAAATAAAGGAGGGCATCTGACACACAGAAATACAGGAGGATGGGAGGGCATCTGACACAAAGCAGGGATACAGGATGACGGGAGGGCATCTGACACACAGGGATACAGGAGGACGGGAGGGCATCTGACACACAGGGATACAGGAGGATGGGAGGGCATCTGACACACCTTTGGTCTCCACAGCCTCCATGAGTCGGCTGAGCAGTGGGGGGGCTGTGTCCGGGGGTCCAAACTGATCTGGGAGATCTGGAAGCACAAAACCTGCAAAACAGACACAAAATGATCAGGTTTCAGTTTAAAGGGGCAGCGTCCGATTTCAGGTAATAAAAGGTCACAACACTAAAATGTCAAGCTCGATTTTGATACTAAGGAATACACTCGATACTCAATACTGATTCCGATGCCACGTCGACAATAAATACCCTCTTTGTTTAGACAGTATACTGTGATTTTCCACATTCAATTGTAGTACTTTGTTTTCTATTCCCATGTGTGTAAATCTGTGTAATCCTGCAGTGTCCAGTAGGTTCATAGTGGTCCATGGGTGTGTACTAGTCTGTGTGTCTTATACTTGAGACATACAGCTCAACATCATTATAAACATCTTCAGCAAATGTTCATTTCCACCAATGGGACTTTTTTAGTATCGATACCTGTGAAAAATTTGTATCTAGTTTCCATACTAGTTTTATTATTGATTAGTATCCGATTTTTAATTCTTTTGACGACACTACAGGAAACAGAACTAAGGTCAGGGAGAGAGAGAAGGAGTGAAGGGAGAAAGAAGGGGACAAAGAGACAGAGAGAGCGAGAGAGAAAGAAGGAAGAGAGAAGACAAGGACAAAAAAAAGAGTGAGAGAAGAATGACAAAAAAGAGAGGAGAAAAGGAGAGGAGGAGGAGAAAGGATGATGAGAGAGAAAAAAAAAGAGTGAAGGGAGAGACAGGGGATAAGGACAGAATGAGAAAAGGAGAGTGGAGCAAGAGAGAGATAGAAAGAGGAGAGATGAGGAAAAGAGAGGGGGAAGAAAGGGAGAGAGATTCATTTCTGTTCTAAGAATTGGACGTTTTAGTATCCATACCAATGAGAAATGAGTATCTAGTTTCGATACTAGTTTTCGAATCGATTAGAGTCTGAGTTTCGACACTTTTACCAACCCTAGTACAGCTATATTGTAAAACCAGTTTACCGTCCAAAAAACAGGAAATGTGGTGTTAGCATGCTAGTTGTTAGTTTTACAGTGACATTTATAAAATTATTGTGGTGAATAATTAGGATTCTAGGAATACATAAAGTAAAAATCAGGTACACAGACTTATGATTGTGGTAATCACTTTTTATACTTTAAGAGTTAGCTTATTTTGTTGTTTGTTAAGCCTAATCCTCCAGCTGGGTACTCGATCTGGTCCACTGCTGCTGACACGTTTAACAAAGAGGCACTGAAAATTGGGTCAAATGCAGGTTTAATCCAGACAAAGTATAGGAAGGGTCAGGTCAGGTGTGGTCAGTTTGGTTGTTTTTAAAGCAGAGGTCTGTCTCAGTAAAAGCCTGCAGTTTGGAGCAGACGTGCTAAATGTCAGGGCTTAAACATGTCTTTATTATGTTCATGAACAAGCTCTGAAACTTATTTTGTTTTTGAAAAGAAAACCTGCAATTAGTCAGAAGTTGAGATCGGAAACAAGGCGATAAGGTCACATGTTGTTGCCTTATCGCTCAGCACTAACCACAAGTCAAATTTAACCCCAAATTATTTTTAACTGTTCAGTGAATATAAAAAGCTGCAAAGGCCACAGTTAAATAAACGTTTTACTTTTAGCCATTTCCGGTTTAATACCTTGAGTTACAGCAGTGTTTCAGAGAAAACAGGACGCGCTCAGAGCAGAGCGTTTAAACGGTTTCCTGTAAAAAACCTCAGATTAAACATAAGACTTAAGTCTATTTTTAGACTTTTATTTAAGCCACAGCTGTGAAAGGCTAAAACTGCAGCAGGTTCGTTCATTTGCAGAGGGCTTCATACATTTAGCCTCAAAACCTCATGTCGATGTTTTTACTGCGCTCCTCAAAACAAAAGTCAAAATAATAACAAACATAATCATATGCACATGTAGGTGGTTTTCACACATGGTCTTGCGCTCTGTGGAAACACCCCAAGGCACAAGACTTAGTTCTGTTGGCTTCACTTTTGAATTTGCCCACCTGTGTGTTACCAAGACAACCCTATGAGTCCCCCTTCTTTTGACCTCTGCGCTAAGTCACTCTCCCTTCAGAGCACTATCACAACACTATCAGCTGCATCCCACTAATGAAACTATCACACATCACATCAGGTTTGTCAAGTTGCTGTGTACAGTTCTGTACCATGTTTTTCTATATTTATAGAACTTCATAAAGGCTTGCACTGCTAACTGTAAGGAGGGTGTGACTAAAGCCCGGGAGAGATCGCTAAATTACTCAAACATGAATGGATGACATCTAATGCCCCTTCAGACATGTTTTTGATGAGTCAGGGTTTTAACATGGGAGAAAGAAACATTCTGCATAATACCATCTCTTTAATGGGAGAATGCATTAAGATGCACACTCACCTTCAGACTCCGAGTCTGCCCGAGCAGACGCAGCGGAGGGTGGTCTGGGGGGGCGGGGCTTCGGGGTGGGTGGAGACATGCGCTTCCTACCGACGAACTCAACGTATGTCCCCGGAAAATCTCCTTTCTCCTGAAGAACCAAGAACAAAACAAGAATTAGACTTCTTAACTGTATGAGACAAGTGTGCACGTTCTCCCTGTGTGACTGTGGTAGAGTGGTTATCCTGTCTCCTCCCTCTCACCAGGAGGTTGTGGGTTATAAGCCTGATGTTGCTGTGGCAGCCTCTCACCTGTGTCGTCTCGTTGAATCCCGGCAACCACCCGATCTCGGCGGGCCGCTCCTCGGCTCCGTTGGTGCATCCTAAAGCGAGTAACGCCGCTTTCGACACCAGCAAAACGTCGCCAACATGGAGGTCGATGTCTTCTTCTCTTTCCTTCTTATAATCGTACAACGCGCGGTACTGGAATCCCTCAGACGTCATGTTTTAACAGATGAGTATCCTCGCAAAAATAAAAAACTAAAAATCTGCTTCGACCAATGTCCAAAGTCCTTTTTATCAGACCGAGAAGCGAGAAGCAGCTGGTCCACAAAAATTCAAAATATTGTTGCAGAATTTAAGCAAAAAATATATAATATTTTTCAGTTCAAAACAATTAACTTCTGGGAATGATGGACACAAAAAGAATTCAAAACACTGTGAAAATGGTCAAAAGAAGTGGAAGGATTTGTTTAAGTCCAGCAATTCAATGCACAGTTCAAAATAACAAGATGAGCTGCTTCTTGGAATATTCACACCAAAATTTCTGTTAGTCCCAAGCCTGGATAAATGGAAAGCCAGGTCTGGTGTAAATTTAAAAAAAAAAATCCTAAAAAGTTAAATTGCCAATAACCAGACTCAAAACGAGGTGAATTCCCGTGTGATATGAAAGTACATGGGGTGTAACTTCCAGATTCAAGTTCTGTTTTTACAGTTGGAAATTTTGTGAAATTCAAATATGATTTATATTTTTCTAAATGAATTAATGATGGAATGATCTTTGAATATAAAGGCTGGAAATCTTTGGGAATGACCAACTTTTTTTCTTACTAAAATATGGAGTTACAGATTTGGGGAATAGAAATGAAACGGTTTAAAATAGATATAATACAAGGTTTTTTGAGGCTATTTAAAATCTGAAAGGATATTATGGGTTTCACAATTTTTAAAAATGAATATCTCCCTGCAAACTTGATTTAAAATGAGATATTTAAATATGGGGTAATCTTGAAGGGTTTTATGTTATTTTGAACGAACAATGGCTTTAATATTGTAAATTCCTTGAGTGTTACTATTGTGCAGTGAGTGAAAAAATAGGCATTTATTTTGTCGTTAAAGTTAGTTGCACCCTGATGATCGAACAGTCTCGGTTTTAGCAGCAGAGGTCGGACAGGAAATGCTTTGGGACCTGAGAGTTAAAAAAATACAAACGAAATAAACGAAATAATGGCGCCTTTGTACGTCTTTGTAGAAAAATAGGTTTGGTTTCCTGAGGTCACAGAGGGAGAGGGGGGTACGTTTCTCCGCTCTCCATCTCTGATCAACACAGCGTCATTCGGCCAAAACATCGAGAACAAGCACCGCCGCCATCTTGGAAAAACAGAGCGCGGGAAATGAGGAGCAGGAAGAGGAGGGGGGCGGGGCAAACATCTGGAGCTGCGTCTGGAGGAAAGAGAGGGAAAAAGAGAAATATTAAATAAAAGGTATGAAACCAGCAACAGTTAGTCTTCACAAAAAATATGTACTGGTTAACTCTTTATGGTGTGGAGTCTATGATCGTCAAAAGTATCGAAAATCAGATACTCATCGAAACTAGATACTCATTTGAGCAGGTATCGATACTAAAAAAAGTCTGATTAACAGAACAGAAATGAACCTCTCTTTCCCTTCTCGCTTTCTGCCCCACTCTCTCCCTCATCTCTCCTTTTCTCCTTCTCCCTCTCTCTCTCTCTTTGTCCTTGTATTCTCTCTCCCTTCTCTCTGTCTCTTTCATCATCCTTTCTCTTTTTCTTCTCTTTGCCCTCGTCTTCTCCCTTTTCTTCCTCTTTGTCTTTGACCCCTCTCTCCCTCTCTTCTCTCCCCCCCTTTCTTTCTTTCTCTTTTTCCTCTCTCTCTCCTTAGTTGTTTTCTGCAGTGTCATCAAAACTATCGAAAATCAGATACTAGTTTTAGGATCGTGTAGTATCTAAACTAAATAACGATTGTTTAGAATTCAGAGGAACCGATGGCCGATCTGTATGGATGATTTTGATAATGTTCTCCAATTTGTCAATTAAATTTACTACGAACTCACCCAGAGTTCTTTTTTCCCCACAATCCTTTGAGAGAGCTGTGTAGTCACGTTCTGTGCAGCTCTCTCCTTGTATTAAATTGTTAACATGAAGCTTTGCATGTATTTTTAAGGCAGCAGATCAACAATATATATGGGCCTTTGCTGGAGATTTAAGGCAAAACGGCGATTACGGACGTTTATCATGATAAAAAGGACGAAAACCACACTGCTCCTCCTGAGTTCGAGGTTCGACTATTGGTCAGATTCTCCTCTCTAGTACCCTGGAATAGACCTTACCAGAAAGGCTGAGGTGTGATTCCCCTGTGATTGTGTGTGTGTGGTTTTCGTCCCGGTCATGGACCGGCTCTATACTATCCATCGGGTCCTCGGCTCATGGGCATTTGCCCAACCAGTCCACATGTGCTTTGTGGATCTGGACAAGGCATTGCGTGAGATTGACAGGCGGATCGGTGCAGCATCTGCAGTGATGCGGTCACTACATCGGTCCGCTGTGATAAAGAAGGAGCCGAGTCCAACGGCAAAGCTCTCGATTTACCCGTCAATCTACGTTCCTACCCTCACCTATGGTCATGAGCTCTGGGTAATGACCGAAAGGGCAAGATTGCGGATACAAGTGGCCGAAATGGGTTTCCTCTGTATGGTAGCCGGGCGCACCCTTAGGGATAGGGAGAAGAGCTCGGTCACGCAGGAGGAACTCGGAGTAGAGCCGCTGCTCCTACACGTTGAGAGGAACCAGTTGAGGTGGCTCGGGCATCTGTTCAGGATGCCTCTCTAGGGAGGTGTTCCAGGCATGTCCCACAAGGGGGAGGTCCTGGGAAAGACCCAGGACACGCTGGAGGGGCTATGTCTCTCGGCTGGCCTGGGAACACCTTGGAGTCCCATCGGAAATGGTGGTGAGGGAAGTCTGGGAGCCCATGCTTAGACTGCTGCCCCCGCAACCCCGATAAGCGGAAGAAAATAGATGAGCGGAAGAAAATAGATGGATGGGTGTGATAAAAAGGGTCGGCTATGACCATGCATGGGACATTTTATAAAATCATGAGAATCGCCAACAGAGAGAATCGTCGTTACGTCATCAGAATGTACAGCAAAAACATACTTCCCATAATAAGAAAGTACAATAATATAACAGCTGATTAAATATGGAACTTATTTATTCATTACATTAAAATTATAATTATTCATATCTAGAATATTTTTAACTGTCAGCAGCTTTAATAATTATTGTGATATTATCGTTAATTGCAATTATTTTGGCCATAATAATCCTGACGAGGCATGGGACGATATTGAAATTTTGTGTGACAATTATCATGGCCAAAATAATTGCGATTAACAATTATATCATGATAACTTCAACAAAGAATATTATGGATGAGCAGAGCTGTCATGGGCTATAAAATGTCCCACAAATGATTAGTGTCAACCCTTTTCATCACGATAAACGGTATTATTGTTTATCATCCCCTCCTTAACTACAATTAGACTTGAGCTGATTATGCATTACACAAATTAACAAAGCATTTTCAAACAACACTGTACATTAATTAGAATGAAACATTTAATGGGTAGATGCAGCATCCAGCTCCAGTTTTAGATGCTTAGTGATGATGGTTTTTTAGGAAGTGTTAATGTTTGAAATGTCGTCAGGAGTTATTTTATGTAAATAAGCCATTTACTGCCCAAGGGCTCAGACGGAAAACATAATAAAAATATTGTTTATCGGGAAACAAAAAACGCTTGTGGGACATTTTATAAAATCTCTGACTGTCACAAAAAAGACTACACAGACTTTTTCCACACGTAGCTGATGGAACATTTTTGAGGTCAATAGTGGGAAATTTCGGTTATTTTTCTGTACTACAATGAGATTTGAGCTGTAGAAGTTTGAATTATGAACTTCTATGACTAACTATAGACAAACTAACTACTTAAGTGTTTCTTTCTGTTACTTATTTATTACAGCTCATTTTTTAACAATATTACAGATTGAAATTAGTTATTGGGGATAATTCTGCTTTACGTTTTGGTTTCAATATTATCGTTTATTGTACTTCAAAATGTGTTCTCGTAACACATCAATGAAAATTGCCAACAAACAAAATCCCCATTTTATCACATGAATGTGCAGAACAAAGTTACAACGCTCTCAAGATCTCGCCTAGATCACTATTGCCTTTACTTATAACAAAGTACATTATAACAGCTGTTTAAATATGGAACCTATTCATAACATTAAAATTATAATTATTCAGATCCAACATTTTTAAACTGTCAGCTACTTTAATCATAATCGTGATATAGTCAGTAATTGCAATTATTTTGGTCATTATAATCGTCACATAAAATGCCGACACTGGGCTAAACGATTATAAAGCTATTCATAAAGTGAAAACCTTGATTAAACGAGGATGTAGTTTAGTTTTATTATTATCAATTAGTATCTTTGTATCATTTTGACAATGCCATGTCCCACACAGGAAAGTCTGTGTCACTCACCCATAAAATAAACTGATACAGATCTAAAACCTGCATGACAAGAAGCTTTTAGACAGTGGAAACTTGAGTTTAAACGCACACTGACACTTTGAGATAATCTACGTGGAAGACAGAATGCAACTCCCCTTTAAATGCATATAATTAACTGAACACTGAGCTGTGACCAAACCAGAGAAGCCGTTTCTGCGGCGTCAGCGTTTATCTCAAATGTGCTGGTGAAAAACTGAAACAGACTATTTCTGTCCATCATCTTCGCCACAGTTTTGCGGATGTTGAACTAAACACGAGCTGAGTAATAAAAGACAGAAAAGTTCCACAGGAAACCGCAACACAAATCTGCCTCATGACCGACCAAAACGGCCAAAAGATTTATATCAAAACAATTAAACAAACGTATATAGTGCTGTCACGATACTAAAACGTCAAACTTGATACTGAGGAATAGACTCAATACTGGTTCTGATACCATGATGATAATAAAAACATTTTTTCTTTAGACAATATACTGTGATTTCCACATTAAATGTTCGTACTTTTCTGTTCCCATGTGGCCTTATATCTGTGTAATCCCTCAGTGTCCAGTAGGTTCATAGTGGGTGTATAATAGTCTATGTGTCTTATACTTGTGAAAGATACAGCTCAACACCATTCTAAACATATTCAGGAAAGATTCATTTCTGCCCTGTGTATGTGACTTTTTTAGTATCGATACCTGCTGAAATGTAGTTTTTATACTAGTTTAAGATTCGATTAGTATCTGATTTTCGATACTTCAACCCAAGTGTCCAGTTTTTCACGGATCACTCACATATTTCGTTGTCTTTCTTGAATACTATAGTAAAAATTAATCCAATAACTAGTACATTACCAATTATAATTATTCGATTTTCTTGTTTTTTATTAAATTAATGCCAAAAATGTCCTGAAAAAGCATTGTTGATAACTACAAAAGAGCATTTTATATTCAAATACTACAAGTACCTCCTGGTTGAAACACTCAATTATAATCCACATATTACAAAACAACAACCTGGATTTATACAATATTATTTTTAAGTACCATTTTCATTTCAGTTTTTGTTATGTTGTAAGTGGCACAAGAGTAAAAACCGTTACTAGTTCATACATATTTATGCGAAGTGGCTTGTATAATGAAGACAGTTATATAATGAGACTGTTCAGTTTAGTGGATCAGTATGCCACCCATTTAAACAAGGAATCTGGACTAACTACAAAGTAAAGACGCATCATTACAGTGACTTGATTTAACACATTTTCAGCAAATTTACAAATATTGTTTTAATTACACATGGCCGAATTAAAGACGAGAACACCTGTGACTTACCTCAAACACACATCTCTTATTCTTTCAATGTTAAATACAGTTTATCACGGGATTTTTACAGAATGTGCAGGTTTTACAGTAGCGTTTCGTTTGCTGCTTGCATTAATAATCACAGGGATTTTGTGAACAAATGTAGTAATATATTTAAGCTGAAACACGCACTAAACGCTGTCTATAGTAAAAAACGAAAGCCTTATGTGTGAAACCGTAAAAAGCTCCATATAAAGAGAAGTCGTGAGCAAACACAGGACGCCTTTTATTTGAGGGAAACGCCAGTGAAGGCTAGCCGCTGTTAGCATGTAGCTCGAATGGCTCTGTCACTTACCGCTTGATATTTCCGCATTAAAACTCTTCTTTAATGCAAAAAGCGGTCGCCATCGTCAAGTGGAAACGCCGAACCGTCCGTAATCACAGTTATGTAACGTCCAAAAGCGAAAAATCCAACGAAATGCGACTAATTCCCCCACACTCGTGGCTTCAGACGTCTGACACAGGTTTATGTCAAGCTAGCACTTTTTGCCCAGCTTCCGGTCTGAAGTGTCAACGTAAAAGTGCTGGCGGTTTTGGCATAAAAAGCTTATTGAACGTTAAATTCCTTCACGTTATCAAATAAACATGATTGTAGCTTTATGTCAACTTTGTATTGAACATGGTAATGAGTGTTTTGTTAGTTTTTTCTAATTACGTTTTTGGGCTGTTTAATCTTGTTACGTAACTGGGTTGACTAATCTACATCTTTACGTCCAGATCTGTGTTACGGCTCTAATTTTGCTTTCTTAGACTTTATTATTAAAAAACTTGTAGGGAAGTATCTCTTATTTGTTTACATTTACGATGATACGAGTAATGATGTTTAAATAATGATATAAAAGGTAGAAATCATGGTTTTAAACAGATCACGTAGAGACGTCTGGGAGGCACGACTCTTACGTCACATCCGGTAACCCACTTTGGCCGCTGAGCAGACGTAGGAGCTGAGGAAAGTGAGCGGAGACGAGCCGTGACAAAAGACCGAGTGTGGCGTGTGCGGAGGGGGGGTGAGCTGAGCCTCCGCTGGCCTCGTTTATCCAGACGGCTGCGTAGGGCTCTGCGTGACTTGCGTGCGCGCGCGTGGGGAGAGAACGCGCGACCTCACTCACATACAGCATTTATTAAACCATGTATAATATGATATCAGTGGTAGAAAGAATACTGCTAATGTGTAATCATATAAAACTACTGTCATGGCTAACGTGTACTCAATAAATACAATAAATGTACTTCTGCACTTTAATCTTAATTTCATGATGATTATTTGTGATTATGTTTTGATTTGTGGTATTGTGAGTTGAATGTATTCTTTTTCTGTAAAGCACTTTGAATTACTTTGTCTACCAATTGTGCTATACAAACAAACTTGCTTGCCTAAGCACAAGTACTGCTTCAAAAATTGTACTTAAGTGAAAGTAAAAAGTATACATGAAAAACACTACTCAGTGTACTTGTTACTAGTTACTTTTGAACAGATTTTTAGCAAACAATTTAACAGTTTAAAGTTGAATGTAACAGTGTCAAACACCAGCCTGCATGTTCAATAGGTGGTGCTGTTCTATGAATTTGTTGGTGTAAAGAGGAGCAGAGACACAGGAGAGACAGACGAACTTTGGGACGATCAGGACTTGAGCTGAACTATCTACTCATATGATTTGAAATGTAACTCATTATTATTACATGGCTAGATTTATACTTAAGTACAAGAACAGACTTAAAAATCTACTCAAAAAGTACAATTACACAAGAAATCTCCTCAATTACAGTAATGTGAGTATTTGTAATCAGTTACTTCTCATCCCTGTATAGTAATATTATCTTTACATTTATTTTATTCCCATTGTATTCACTGTTTGAAGGGCTATTGTAATTTCAGAGTTGTGTCCAGGTTATTTTCTTCAACAATCCAACAGTTTATGGAAGATCACTTCTTTCTTTTTTTTTCTTTTTTTTTTTTTTTTTTTACAAACCACAAGAGAAAAAGCATGAGCAGTGTGAAACATTTTTATAAAAGTGTTTTGGTCACAAGTTCATCTGGAGTAAATCCTCCTTTTGTACAACTACAGTTTATCATAGCAGCTGTAACAGACATTATAATTGTAAAAAGCAGCTTCCAGTGTAGAACACATTTATAAATACAGGTTTTAAACACCTCTGAGGTAATTTATGGCACAAACAAATCATACACCAAATATTTAAATAAAATGTTAATCATGTGGCTATGAGTCTTATTCCACTTCCCAATAATTATCCTTTTTTAAATTAACTAAACAGACTTTTACAGTTTGCACGCAGATTTTGAGGACTTGTTTATAGTTTTTATGACAGGCCAAACTTGGATTTTAAAATATATTTAAAAAGTTATTTGTAGTTTACTTGCACCTATAAAAATAAATCACAGAGCAGTGATAAAGCTCATGTGAAGTTTTGGCTTTTTGATCACCAACAGGACCTGATCAAGATCTAAACCTGAACTGAACCAGAACTGAACCAGAACTGAACCAGGACTGAACCAGGACTGAAATATGCATAAAATATGCAGGACCTGATCAAGATCTAAACCTGAACTGAACCAGAACTGAACCAGAATTGAACCAGGACTGAACCAGGACTGAAATATGCATAAACCTGGGTCAGTTCCAGTTGGCTAGATACACTGCATCTTGAGTTCATTCTATTCTTGGTGTCTTTGGAGTGGGCTGTATAACTCTATGGTCTGTTTTGGAAATAAATAACTAAATTTACAATCCCAAACTGTTTAATCTCAGTTCAAGTATTGAGATAGAGAAGACCTTTGTGCCAGTTTTTGTTTCATGTGGATAAGCACAGTAATTACAGAGATATTAAGCATAAACCGGGTCAACACATCTGCATCTGATAGTTACAAAGGTTTACTCCACCTGAGGATTCACTGCTAACACATAACATATTCAAATCACCATGCTTCCTTTTACTGTTTTGAAAATGCTATATTCACCCAAAACAACGTACTAACATGTTTTATAACTTTCATTTTTGACGCTCTGAGTCCACCCTCCCTTCGATCTCCGCGCTAAGTCACTCCCCCTTCAGAGCGCTATCACAACACAATCAGCTGCATGCCACTAATGAAATTACTGCACATCACATCAGGTTTGTTAAGTTGCTGTGTACAGTTTTGTATCATGTTTTTTGTATATTTATGGAGAACTGTCAGGTGGGAGCATAGGTGGCGTAGGCTTGTGGGTGGAGCCTCGTACAGGATCTTACTGCTAACTGAAAGGAGGGTTCAAAAAGGGCCCGTGAGAGATCGCTAGATTAGTCAAACATGCATGGATGACATCTAAAACCTCTTCAGACATGTTTTTGATGAGGGGACATCATTATAACATGGGAGAAAGATTTTTTTAATGTATTTTGCAGAATTCCTTTCTTTAAAGAGTTTAAAGAGGGGGAGTTCTAAACTTTCACAAGTTTAAACCAGTTCAATTAGAGGCAGTAGATGTTCCCGTGGCTCCGCTCCCACAGTGAGATCCTTCCCCTCAGACTCAGCTCTTCCTTTAGCCTCAGACCAACCTCCTCAGACTGGACCAGGTCACAGTAGAGCCAGATCTGAGCCTGGTCCCGGACTATGTGAGCGTTACAGGAGGAGGGGAGGGCCGAGAGGGAGGGCCGAGAGAGGCAGCGCCATACCTGAGGAAAGAGAGAGAGGAGTGAGAGAGGCAGTGCAGTACTTGAGGAAAGAGAGAGAGAGGGGGTGGGTGTGAGAGAGAGCAGAGAGGGAATGTAGCACAACAAGGATCAACAACTACAATCACATTTTAAAGCTGCACTATGTAGCTTTTCTGGTAGAGGGTCCACCACCTGCTTGTCTCCATTGAAATGTTATTATTTTACATTTATTTTTATCTCTATGGTACAAATGAGCCTTGTTTTTCTAGAAATGCAGTGTATGAATGTGCCACACCACAAATGGAGTTCCCGAAAGAACAAAAACGTTCTTTGACTTGAATGATCCACAGTATATGGTTTTAAATGTATATATCTAGATGGAGACAAGCAGGTGTCAGATCTGTGGAGAGGCAAGCCTGCTCACAGTAATAATGAATGTTTTCCCCTGTCTTGGCAGAGCAATAACATCTTCAGTAAAAGAGCACAGGCTTCTGTTTAAAATTGTGAGTGACCTTCTCAGGTAGAAGTCATGACATTTGAGCCCACATAAACTTCATCTGTGAACCTCAGCGGAAAAGTCACAGATAAAGATCCACAAAAACACCAAACAGAGGAGCCATCTTATGTTTCTGTCTCCATCACTGCAGCATCATGGGAGATTTCACAAGGAAAAACATTCAACTGCAAGATCAGGGCAATCTGATCACAGTTTACCGTACACCAGCTAAGCTCAACACAATGACAGCTGGGTTCTAAACTGGAACAAAGGCGATTTGATCGGAAACACGCTCAGTGAAGGCTCCCAAAATCACAGACAAAACAAACAAAGCTGTTTTAGTGACGGATGATCACTCAACCACACAGGAGTAACTCTAGAGCCTCAGTAGAAAACATTTCCACATGTGGCATAGTTTTGTGTATTACTGACATTTACAGTTAGCCAAGATTAGCACACATGCTAATAATGTAATGACCACATTAAACATTTCTTAAGTCTAATGTTATGCTGGACAAACATGCACCAAAAATACAGTGCCACGACAGTGAGATACTTTTATTTGAGTTTTATTTCATGAAGCACCACAAATCCTGCAAACATGAGTTGAAGATTAACATTAGAAACTCAAACTGGACATGGAAGTTAAATATAGACGTAGCCAAGTGTAACAAACATATAAACAACCTGAACGTTAAAGCCCCTCCCCCTCACCTGTTAAATCCCTCCCTCTCACCTGTTAAAGCTCCTCCCCATCACCTCTTAAATCCCTCCCTCTCACCTGCTAAACCCCTCCCTCTCACCTGTTAAACCCCTCCCTCTCACTTGTTAAATCCCTCCCTCTCATCTGTTAAAGCCCCTCCCTCTGACATGTTAAAGCCCCTCCCTCTCACCTGCTAAAGTCCCTCCCTCTCATCTGTTAAAGCCCCTCCCTCTCACCTGTTAAAGCCCCTCCCTCTCACCTGCTAAAGTCCCTCCCTCTCATCTGTTAAAGCCCTCGCTCTCACCTGTTAAAGCTCCTCCCCCTCACCTGTTAAAGTCCCTCCCCCTCACTTGTTTAATGCCCTCCCTCTCACCTGTTAAAGCCCTCCCTCTCACCTGTTAAAGCTCCTCCCCTTCACTTGTTAAATCTCCTCCCCCTCACTTGTTAAATCTC
This sequence comes from Periophthalmus magnuspinnatus, assembly GCF_009829125.3. Classification (NCBI taxonomy): domain Eukaryota; kingdom Metazoa; phylum Chordata; class Actinopteri; order Gobiiformes; family Gobiidae; genus Periophthalmus; species Periophthalmus magnuspinnatus. The sequence goes on along the minus strand of NC_047134.1, from coordinate 4,093,579 downwards.
CTCCCCATCACCTCTTAAATCCCTCCCTCTCATCTGTTAAAGCTCCTCCCCCTCACCTGTTAAATCCTTCCCTCTCACCTGTTAAAGCTCCTCCCTCTCAACTGTTAAAGCCCTCCCTCTCACCTGTTAAATCCCTCCCCCTCACCTGTTAAAGCCCCTCCCCCTCACCTGTTAAAGTACCTCCCCCTCACTTGTTTAATCCCCTCCCCCTCACTTGTTAAATCTCCTCCCCCTCACTTGTTAAATCCCTCCCTCTCACTTGTTAAAGCTCCTCCCCTTCACCTGTTAAAGCTCCTCCCCTTCACCTGTTAAAGTCCCTCCCCCTCACTTGTTTAATCCCCTCCCCCTCACTTGTTAAATCCTTCCCTCTCACCTGTTAAAGCTCCTCCCCCTCACCTGTTAAATCCTTCCCTCTCACCTGTTAAAGCTCCTCCCCTTCACCTGTTAAATCCCTCCCTCTCACCTGTTAAAACTCCTCCCCCTCACCTGATAAAGCACCTCCCTCTCACCTGTTAAAGCTCCTCCCCCTCACCTATTAAAGCTCCTCCCCCCTCACCTATTAAAGCTCCTCCCCCTCACCTGTTAAAGCTCCTCCCCCTCACCTGTTAAATCTCCTCCCCATCACCTCTTAAATCCCTCCCTCTCATCTGTTAAAGCTCCTCCCCATCACCTCTTAAATCCCTCCCTCTCATCTGTTAAAGCTCCTCCCCCTCACCTGTTAAATCCTTCCCTCTCACCTGTTAAAGCTCCTCCCCTTCACCTGCTAAAGCTCCTCCCCTTCACCTGCTAAAGTCCCTCCCTCTCACCTGTTAAAGCTCCTCCCCCTCACCTGTTAAACCCCTCCCTCTCACCTGTTAAAGCCCCTCCCTCTCAACTGTTAAAGCCCCTCCCTCTCAACTGTTAAAGCCCTCCCTCTCACCTGTTAAAGCCCCTCCCTCTCACCTGCTAAAGTCCCTCCCCCTCACCTGCTAAATCCCCTCCCTCTCACCTGTTAAAGTACCTCCCCCTCACTTGTTTAATCCCCTCCCCCTCACTTGTTAAATCTCCTCCCCCTCACTTGTTAAATCCCTCCCTCTCATCTGTTAAAGCTCCTCCCCCTCACCTGTTAAATCCTTCCCTCTCACCTGTTAAAGCTCCTCCCTCTCAACTGTTAAAGCCCTCCCTCTCACCTGTTAAATCCCTCCCCCTCACTTGTTTAATCCCCTCCCCCTCACTTGTTAAATCCTTCCCTCTCACCTGTTAAAGCTCCTCCCCTTCACCTGTTAAATCCCTCCCTCTCACCTGTTAAAGCTCCTCCCCATCACCTCTTAAATCCCTCCCTCTCATCTGTTAAAGCTCCTCCCCCTCACCTGTTAAATCCTTCCCTCTCACCTGTTAAAGCTCCTCCCCCTCACCTGTTAAACCCCTCCCTCTCACCTGTTAAAGCCCCTCCCTCTCAACTGTTAAAGCCCTCCCTCTCACCTGTTAAATCCCTCCCCCTCACCTGTTAAAGCCCCTCCCTCTCACCTGCTAAAGTCCCTCCCCCTCACCTGCTAAATCCCCTCCCTCTCACCTGTTAAAGTACCTCCCCCTCACTTGTTTAATCCCCTCCCCCTCACTTGTTAAATCTCCTCCCCCTCACTTGTTAAATCCCTCCCTCTCACTTGTTAAAGCTCCTCCCCTTCACCTGTTAAAGCTCCTCCCCTTCACCTGTTAAAGCTCCTCCCCTTCACCTGTTAAAGTCCCTCCCCCTCACTTGTTAAATCCTTCCCTCTCACCTGTTAAAGCTCTTCCCCCTCACCTGTTAAATCCTTCCCTCTCACCTGTTAAAGCTCCTCCCCTTCACCTGTTAAAGCTCCTCCCCTTCACCTGTTAAAGCTCCTCCCCTTCACCTGCTAAAGTCCCTCCCCCTCACCTGCTAAATCACTTGTTAAGTCCCTCCCTCTCACCTGTTAAAGCTCCTCCCCATCACCTCTTAAATCCCTCCCTCTCATCTGTTAAAGCTCCTCCCCCTCACCTGTTAAACCCCTCCCTCTCACCTGTTAAAGCCCCTCCCTCTCAACTGTTAAAGCCCTCCCTCTCACCTGTTAAATCCCTCCCCCTCACCTGTTAAAGCCCCTCCCTCTCACCTGCTAAAGTCCCTCCCCCTCACCTGCTAAATCCCCTCCCTCTCACCTGTTAAAGTACCTCCCCCTCACTTGTTTAATCCCCTCCCCCTCACTTGTTAAATCTCCTCCCCCTCACTTGTTAAATCCCTCCCTCTCACTTGTTAAAGCTCCTCCCCTTCACCTGTTAAAGCTCCTCCCCTTCACCTGTTAAAGCTCCTCCCCTTCACCTGTTAAAGTCCCTCCCCCTCACTTGTTTAATCCCCTCCCCCTCACTTGTTAAATCCTTCCCTCTCACCTGTTAAAGCTCTTCCCCCTCACCTGTTAAATCCTTCCCTCTCACCTGTTAAAGCTCCTCCCCTTCACCTGTTAAAGCTCCTCCCCTTCACCTGTTAAAGCTCCTCCCCTTCACCTGCTAAAGTCCCTCCCCCTCACCTGCTAAATCACTTGTTAAGTCCCTCCCTCTCACCTGTTAAAGCTCCTCCCCATCACCTCTTAAATCCCTCCCTCTCATCTGTTAAAGCTCCTCCCCCTCACCTGTTAAATCCTTCCCTCTCACCTGTTAAAACCCCTCCCTCTCACCTGTTAAATCCCCTCCCTCTCACTTGTTAAATCTCCTCCCCCTCACTTGTTAAATCTCCTCCCCCTCACTTGTTAAATCTCCTCCCCCTCACTTGTTAAATCTCCTCCCCCTCACTTGTTAAATCCCTCCCTCTCACCTGTTAAAGCCCCCCCTCTCATCTGTTAAAGCCCCTCCCCCTCACCTGTTAAATCCCTTACCCTCACCTGTTAAATCCTTCCCTCTCACCTGTTAAAGCTCCTCCCCCTCACCTGTTAAATCCTTCCCTCTCACCTCTTAAATCCCCCCTCTCATCTGTTAAAGCCCCTCCCTCTCACCTGCTAAAGTCCCTCCCCCTCACCTGCTAAATCCCCTCCCTATCACCTGTTAAAGCTCCTCCCCTTCACCTGTTAAAGCTCCTCCCCTTCACCTGTTAAAGTCCCTCCCCCTCACTTGTTTAATCCCCTCCCCCTCACTTGTTAAATCCTTCCCTCTCACCTGCTAAAGTCCCTACCCCTCACCTGTTAAAGCTCCTCCCCATCACCTCTTAAATCCCTCCCTCTCATCTGTTAAAGCCCCTCCCTCTCACCTGCTAAAGTCCCTCCCCCTCACCTGCTAAATCCCCTCCCTCTCACCTGTTAAAGTCCCTCCCCCTCACTTGTTTAATCCCCTCCCCCTCACTTGTTAAATCTCCTCCCCCTCACTTGTTAAATCCCTCCCTCTCACCTGTTAAAGCTCCTCCCCCCACTTGTTAAATCTCCTCCCCCTCACTTGTTAAATCCCTCCCTCTCACCTGTTAAAGCTCCTCCCCTTCACCTGCTAAAGTCCCTCCCTCTCACCTGTTAAAGCTCCTCCCCCTCACCTGTTAAATCCTTCCCTCTCACCTGTTAAAGCTCCTCCCCTTCACCTGTTAAAGCTCCTCCCCTTCACCTGCTAAAGTCCCTCCCCCTCACCTGCTAAATCACTTGTTAAGTCCCTCCCTCTCACCTGTTAAAGCTCCTCCCCTTCACCTGTTAAATCCCTCCCTCTCACTTGTTAAATCTCCTCCCCCTCACTTGTTAAATCTCCTCCCCCTCACTTGTTAAATCTCCTCCCCCTCACTTGTTAAATCTCCTCCCCCTCACTTGTTAAATCTCCTCCCTCTCACCTGTTAAAGCTCCTTCCTCTCATCTGTTAAAGCTCCTCCCCCTCACCTGTTAAAGTCCCTCCCCCTCTCGTGTTAAATCCCTCCCTCTCACCTGTTAAAGCCCTCCCTCTCATCTGTTAAAGCTCCTCCCCCTCACCTGTTAAATCCCTCCCCCTCTCGTGTTAAATCCCTCCCTCTCACCTGTTAAAGCCCTCCCTCTCATCTGTTAAAGCCCCTCCCCCTCACCTGTTAAATCCCCTCCCTCTCACCTGTTAAAGCCCCTCCCTCTCATCTGTGAAAGCCTCGCCCCCTCACCTGTAAAATCCCTCCCTCTCACCTGTTAAAGCCCCTCCCTCTCACCTGTTAAATCCCTTCCTCTCACCTGTTAAAGCCCTCCCTCTGACATGTTAAATCCCTCCCTCTCACCTGTTAAGCCCCTCCCTCTCATCTCTTAAAGACCATCCTTCTTACATGTTAAACCCCTTACCAGTTAAAGCCCCTCCCTCTCATCTGTGAAAGCCCTCCCCCTCACCTGTTAAAGCCCCTCCCTCTCACCTGTTAAAGCCCCTCATCTCACCTGTTCTATGTCTCTGCAGTTGTTTTTATCGATGACCCACTTGACCCTCTGCCTGGGATGGAGCCTCAGTTTGGACACAGTCTGCAGGAAGCGCCTGGACGAGGTCTGGACCCTGCACTTGACTTTGGTCTGGTCTTTAGTCCGATCTTTAGTCTGGACTCTGTGCCTAAACACAGTCCAGCAGCGTTTGGATGGAGAATCTGGTTTAGATCCTGATCCGGTCTGGACCTGTAGACCTGGGCCTGGGGGGGTCTCTGGGACAAAGGGACATTCACTCCTGATGACCTCATGTTCGTCCACTCGGGGACTGGTCTCTCCATTCTTCTGTGAAAGAACAGAATTTGTGATTTTTTTCTTTTTTTTTTTCAATGAAGATTCCATTCAGGAGGTTACATTTTAAACCCTTCTAGAAGCTGAAATCTGAACTTTAAACTAATTAAAGAATCACACAGGGAGGGCATCTGACACACAGAGACATTTCAGAACATGTTTGTAGAGGTCTAAGATACAGAATAAGCAGCTTTTACACAGAATAAGACCCTTTTTTCAGTTCAGTGGTCTTGTTTGTCTAAACTTTATTCCTTGGTTTACCCAGACTTACCATGAAGTTATCATGCCTCTGAGTTGGTCCAGTTTGGCAGCTGTTTAGATTCTCATTGGGGCTGGTCTGGTTTTGGTCCTGGGTCGATTCAATGTGGTTTGGATCCTGATTCGGTCCTGTTTTCTCCCTGGTCTCCTGTGTAGTCTGATTTAGATTCTCATTGGGTCCAGTCTGGTTTTGGTCCTGGATTGATGCAGTCTGGTTTAGATCCTGGGTTAGTCCAGTTTCCTCTCTCACCTCCTCTGTACTCGGGGCAGGAGCAGAGAGGATTTTGGGAGGATGTCTGGCCGGTCTCAGCGGCAGGTGTCTGTCTACGATGGAGGGAAACCAGGGACTGAATACCTGAAGGACAGAGAACATTTTATTTGAAGAGGGGGTATTATTAAAGAGGGAGTATTTTACTTCTATGGGGTATTAAAGAGGGAGTATTTTACTTCTACAGGATATTAAAGAGGAGGTATTTTACTTCTATGGGGTATTAAAGAGGAGGCAACTTACTGCTAATCTTAAGGACCGGGGGAGATCACTAGATTACTCAAACATGCATGGATGACATCTACACCTCTTCATGCATGTTTTTGATGAGGAAACAATGTTATAACATGGGAGAAAGCTCCTTTTTAAACAAGTCTGTCAATTCTATTTAACACATCATTCCAAGTCAGACAGCAGAATGGTGTGTTCCTCTCAGATGGAGCACAGCCAGTATTCTGTCTCATTCTCTGGTATTTTCATCAGAAATCTCCAAAAGTCAAATTTTCAATGTTTTTTTTTTTCCGGATCATTTCCATCAGTGACAATATCCATTCTCCCACTGTATTTATCCAACCACATCACAACATCTGGGAGGGCATCTGACACACCACAACATCTGCAGATTAGAGATTTGACCTGCCCCCATCTCAGTCTAACACTGGAGGGATATAGGAGGATGGGAGGGCATCTGACACAGAGGGATATGTTTACCTGAGGAGGGCGACAGGGGAATGGGGCCAGCAGTCTCTCAGTGGTCCCGATCAGAGAAGGCAGGTCCTGGTCCGGTCCAGATTTATAATGAAGAAACACATCCTCCATAGGCCCATCCCAAGACCAGGACTAAGACCAGGTCTGGACTAGGACTAGAACAGGACTGAAGCAGGACTACATGGACCGCATCTGCTTCTCCAGGACCAGACTGTGAGGAGAGAAGAAAAAGGTGAGTGAAAAGAGCAGGGGATTGGGATTGTCAATTAGACTTTACTGATACTTTGCAGTGACATCACGCTACAGGTGTTCTACATGTGACTCTATAGTGGAATGCTCAGCAGTTGTTCAATGTACACATTCGCAAACATTATCCCAAAAGTTTTAAAATCATCTGAAAGCTTAAGAAACAGCACATTTTCGGGAGCCTGTGATCAATCCGAGCCAATCCAATTGATTTTCAACAAAAATGTGAGAGTGACTAACTGAAAAACTGTTGGCTAATGCTAACGCTGGCTAGTGTGTGACTGGAATGTTATCTGTTATCTCTATATTTCAGTTAAGTCTGACCAGACTCCTGACTTGTTGTGTTCATCATGTTGATGACATCAGTTACAAAGTCTCAATACTAGTGTGGATAATCAATTTGGAACATTTGAGTGTAAACCTGGTTTGTCCAGTGAAACCAAAACTAAAACAGGTCTACACTCTGGGTCAAAATGACTGAAATCAGGGCCAGTTCAATTCTACTTTTATTAAGAACAGAGTATCTGGTTCATAGTTTATCCACAACAACTGACATTTCAGGACAAAATATTACATCTTTGAATGGTGAAAAGTCCTCATAATGTCACCCAACATGAAGCTCAAAGTCATAAATACAAGAAGAACAAGTTTTATGAATGTTTAACAGATATTTCAAAAAATTTGACCTGGCAAAATCAATGTCTTGATTGACATTTTTTATAGGAAGGGCTGTAAAAACCGAACCCCCAAAACAATATGCATAATTGCTTGTAAAAATGCTGATTATTGTTCAAATATAAAGTGTTTTTGAGCAGGCCAGATCGTTTTTTTATTGTTTGCTTGCATAAAAGTTGCTCAAAAGTGCATTTGTTTTTATATTTTTCTACTTAAACTGGTATTACACACTTATTTGACGCATCAAAGGACAAAAAAGGAACTATGGAAATAAGGAAATAAGACAGAGATAGGAAAATTAATAGGAAAATAAATAAAATAGGAATAATGAATAAATAAATAATAGGAAATATGTAAAATATAGGTAGTTGTGTAAAAAAGGGCTAAAGTACATGCTGACGCCTCCTTTAACATGATTTTTATGGCTAAAAAAAAAAAAAAAAAGAAAAAAGTCTAGGCGAGCTATACTGGTCTATAACGTGCTCAGTTCTTAAAGGGTTTAACGAATGCAGATGTAATACGCAAAATTCATTTGGGCTGAACAGCTTCGAAATCAACAGCCACATCAGAAAAGGATGACATCAGAAAAGGATGATCGTTTTAAAAGTGATATTTTAACAACATCAAACGTAAATATGATCTGAAGCAAACAGCTGCTACGATCCAGAGCCATTTATGAGAGAAGATGAACAGATTTATCCCTGAAACAGCAGCTAGCCTCGGGTTTGTTTTTAGCTTCCTTGCTAACAGAAGGTAACAGGTTAACGTTAGCTCACAACAAAAACAGAGGGAAAATTTGTTTTATCTAAAATCTAAAAGAACCCGTATCGACCCGAGGGTAAACGGATTAGATAAGTATTAAGAAAAGAGTTTTCACTTTACCCGGAGCCGGCTTCTGATGGAAATGTTAAACTGAACCAAACACAAACATTAGGAACATTAGAGACATTAGAGGGGCTCTGTCTCCATGGAAACAGCGCCGCGTAGTGGTGTGGCGTGTGGTGACACTGCACCTGGAGGCCGCGGGTTCAAATCTCTGACGTGAGAAATGGAGCACGCCTGAAAATATTTAGTCATTATTTTTAAGATGCTATTGTAATTCTAATAATAATGTCTGCGTGTCCAAAAGATTCAAAGGTTTAAAATGTAGAGCCCGGTTGTGTGAGAGAAGGTGACACAAGAAACAACATCAGAAAAAGGTTAGAGGTCAGAGAAATAGAGAACAGTCTATAGAAGGCTTTGCAAGAATAATTAAAACGTGTTTCAAAACTGAAGAATATTGTATATGGAGTAAAACTGCAAAACATCCAGTCTCCAGCAGAGGGCAGCACTGAAACATTGTCGTGCGTCACATGGATCACAGGTCAGCACCAGGAGCAGCACGTCTGAATCTGCTTAAATCAGAAGCAGAATGAGCCTCACATGAATCTCTCACTTGGGTTGCCAGTTTCAATGCTGAAATCCAGTTGTTTCAAACCTAAAATGACTCTCTCAGATCTGAACGGTCACTGCCTAAACCCCAGCACCTGCAGACAATCATGACTTGGTGCTGATGCAGCCTCTGCAGCTCGGTGAGTGAATCTGGAGGTTCTTTCACATGAGGTCTGCCCATTAACTCAGAATGAGACACACTGTACTTGTCTCTATCTGCAGGTCAAGCCTCTGGACATAGGGTCAGGTGGGACTATATTAACTTTTAAAACTGTAAGAGGCAGGAGACATACAGTTCCTTTAAGTGAGATAAATATATTTGTAGCAATAATTTGCCACAGGCTAAGTTACAGGTCAGGTCTGTGGAGAGGTGACCCCACTCACAGCAAGAATGCATGTTTTTTAAGGTATAAAAACATTTGTAATTGAATAAAAGCAAGACAGAAGTTTAATGTCACATTGTGGAACATTCCAGGCAAAGCAGTGACATCTCCATGGGGACAAGCAGGTGACAGATCCTCACTAGAAAGCTAACAGAGCACACCGTTAAAGAGCTCTCAGACGTTAAAGAGCTCTCAGACTTATTCTATACTGGTAGGACAGGTAATCAAATCTAATCACAAAAGACACAAGGAGCACATCACAAACAATCAATGTGTCAGATGCCCTCCCTGTACAAACATGTTTTGAAATATGCTTCTTTATCAGCTCAGATTTCAGCCTTTTTGTCCATTTTTCTGGATGTGTTTAAAACTTTGAACAGAATTCTATTATTAAAACAAAAATCACAACACTTAAAGATACATGTTCCATCCTTGGTCAGATTTAGACAGCGTGGTCTACTTTGGACTCAACTTGAGAAAATGAGGTGTTTTTGAGGTGACAAAAGTTTTTTTAGTCAAACCAAAAGCAGAGGGTTGATGTGAGGAGGCCAAACAGGACGCAGCCTCAGGTCTGTCATTATGTCAAAGAGTTGAGTCTAAAGCGCTTCAGATCTCTCACTGAAACATGTTCAGCCAGACAGGAAGCCTCAAATACTGTACTGCACATTTAACAGAAGTACATTTACCCAGCTGTCTATTTGCCCTCTACATTTGACCCATCCTTCAATATCTGTGGGTTAGTGGTCGATGATAGTAACAAAAATGTTTACTGCATCCTTTTTTTCTATTATTTAAAAATTCTGACAATATTTTCAACAATTTATCAGGATTGTGCTAAAAGGTGTCTGCAACATAGACTGTATATATAAATGGACATAGCTAACCTGCTAGTTCTAAAGTGGAAGTGACCATGGGCGCACTTCCGGCTCCATCAACTCTGGCTTCAATTCACTTTCTATTGAAAAACTGTGGCCCCTCTCTCTGTAACTGTTGCTGTCAGACTCATCGTTTTGGTCTTAAATGTTCGTATTAACCCGCTCTACATGCTCCTGATTGGCTCTTTGGTTGCTATGATACTTGTGGTTGGAATTCCAAATATCTAACTCTACTCCAGATTAGCTGCTATAACTGCTAGCCTCGATGAGCTTCATTTCACTGACGCTGAACGATGTGGGTGACGTCACATTCACTCAGTCCACTTCTTTACACTGTCTATGGTCTGTAAATGTTCTGGTTGAGGTTCAAATTTTGCATAAAACCATAAAAGTGACGATAAAGAAAATATCACAGTTTATACTTTATATTTGAGAGATTACACTGGGCGTTTAATACCTAAAATATGTATAACATGTTTTTATTTTTCATTTTGGGTGTTTTCATTGCACATAGACATTAGACATTCCATTTCTGTGCTGTGCTGAGGACTCTCACTGCTGACTCAGTCCTTTATGTCTCAGCCTGCATCATCAGAGGTATAATACTCCCTACAATGGAAGCATATACTCATTCATGCTTGTTTCCATAGAAATGCTATTCCTTCGGCTGTAATATTCCACATTATGGCATAAAACTCATCTATCTCCAAGAAGTATGGTTTTAACATTCTATTTCCCTGGAATTATGCAGGTGACTTTCCATAATTTAAAGTTACATACTGTCACTTTAAACTACATACAATTAAGTTTGAGGAGCAGTGAGGAGCAGTGAGGAGCAGTGAGAAGCTACGAGGAGCCATGACGAACAGTAAGGAACCGTGAGGAGCCGTGAGGAGCAGTGAGGAGCAGTGAGGAGCAGTGAGAAGCTACGAGGAGCCATGACGAACAGTAAGGAACCGTGAGGAGCCGTGAGGAGCAGTGAGGAGCAGTGAGGAGCAATGAGAAGCTACGAGGAGCCATGACGAATAGTAAGGAACCGTGACGAGCCGTGAGGAGGAGTGAGGAGCTGTCAGGAGCAGTGAGGAGCTGTAAGGAGCAATGAGGACACCGTGGCTTTGGCCTCTGACAGTGTTACAAAAGTGTTAACCAAAGTGCGAAATGAGCCAAACACTCGATGTGGTCTGACCTGCCACATGAACTACAGGCTCTGCTCCTCTCTCGCCTGCTCCTCTGCTCCTCTGCTTCTCTGCTCCCCTGTTCTTCTGACCCTCTGCTCCTCCTCTTCTCTGCTCCTCTGCAATCTTATCCATTTTTCAACATGTCTCCCTCCTCTCCTGTGGTTTAAACTGTCAGGAGCATGAGACACAAGAGTTGGAACTAACCTCAGCCACGTGCCTCCTGACTCTGAGATGTGTGAATTGGTCAGTAAGGGGACCATGAGGGGCTATGAGGAGCCATGAGGAGCAGTGATTAGCTGTGAGGAGCAGTGAGGAGCCGCGAGGAGCAATGAGGACAGCGTGGCTTTGGCCTCCAACAATGTTACAAAAGTGTGAACCAAAGTGCGAACCAAGCCAAAATATAAACACTCACTGTGGTCTGACCTGCCACATGAACTACAGCCTCTGCTCCTCTGCTCCTCTACTCCTCTACTCCTCTGCTCCTCTGCTCTTCTGACCCTCTACTCCTCTGCTCCTCTCTCCTCTGCTCCTCTACTCCTCTGCTCCTCCTCTCCTCTGCTCTTCTGACTTTCTGCTCCTCTGCCTGTCTGCTCCTCCACTCCTCTGCTGCTCCTCTCCTCTACTCCTCTACTCCTCTGCTCCTCCACTCCTCTGACCCTCTCATTGTGTCTGTGTCAAGTTTGCATGTTCTTCCTGTGTTTGTGTGGAGTTTGTGTGTTCTCTCTGTGTCTGTGTGCAGTTTGAGTGATCTCCCCATGTCTGTGTGGAGTTTGCATGTTCTCCGTGTGTCTGTGTGGAGTTTGCATTTCCTCTCTGTGTCTGTGTGGAGTTTGCATGTTCTACATGTGTCTAGCTCCAGCTAAGATAGTCCTGAGCAAGACTAGCTCAAGATCTGGAGATGGTCCCACTGCTCCTGACAAGTTTAACCCAGAGACACTGAAGGACGGGTCAAATGCAGAGGGCTTTGTGGGCTGTTCCATCTCGATGCTCAAGTCTTGCGTGGATAAGTTTGTTTTATTTAGTGTCTATTGGTTCCAAACTGAGATCTTGCATCAGTTTAAATCTCTCCACATGAACAGCTGCACATGTGACCTCGTCCAGTCCTGGTCCAGTCCTGATCCAGTCCTAGTTCAGTCCCAGTTCAGTCCTCAGTCCTGGTCTAGTCCTGGTCCAGTCCTGGTCCTGTGCTGGTTCATTCCTGGTCCAGTCCTGGTCCCGTCCTGGCTCAGGTGTGTACTTCTCCATGGCGACAGTTCCTCATTAGCATTGGTCTCCATGGCGACAGGTCCTCGTTAGCGTCTCATTGCGTGCCGCTCTCTGTTTGAAGTTAATGGGCAGTAAAAGCAGATGGAGGATCAGATTTTCCTCTGAGCCTGGGGTTTACAGCTCTGCTTCAGCACAAAGCTGCGTGTGCGCTGCTCAAAGGCACGTGGGCACAGCCGGAGGCACAACCAGCAACATTATCCGCCGCTTAAAACCCTGTTACATAGACACACCTCCAGGACCAGATGTGCAGAAGGCCCTCTGTTTAAGCACAGCAGGTTAGAGGCAATTTTTGAGATAAATCAGGGGAGAATATCACCAGTTTTTGAGGCTATTCAGTAAGAAATGAGCAGAGGAGGAGCAGACCAGAGGGTCAGAGGAGCAGAGGATGCAGAGGAGAGGGTCAGAGGAGCAGAGGAGAGGAGCAGAGGAGAGGGTCAGATGGAGCAGAGGATGCAGAGGAGAGGGTCAGAGGAGCAGACGAGAAGGTCAGAGGAGCAGAGGAGAAGGTCAGAGGAGCAGAGGAGAGGGTCAGAGGAGCAGAGGAGAGGGTCAGATGGAGCAGAGGAGAAGAGAGAATAGAGAACAGAGAGAGGAGGAGGAGAAGAAAATGAGAGGGGTGAAGAAGAGGAGAGGAGTAGGACAAAGAGAAGGAGAGGAGGAGGAGAAAGAAAAGGAGAAGAGTAGGAGAAGAGTTTGACAGACCCCATAATCCAGTACAGAGAGTAAGGTTGCTTGCACGATTTCTTTTCTGTCATTTATTGGGATACAATATTTGTTTCTGTAATAAAATAATAATTTGATTTGCTTTGATTAATGCACGCATTCCCTGTGGCAGTGTCTGGATAAGCTTCTGCAATGTCAAAAGATTTTTTTCTATCCAGTGTTGCATCCATTTTTTTACCAAGATCTTGCACAAAGATCCAGCACAAAGACTCTCAGTGGGGTTAAGGTCTGAACTCTGTGGGGGCTAATCCACGTGTGAAAATGATGTCTCATGCTCCCTGAACCACTCTTTCACAATTTGAGCCTGTTGAATCCTGGCATTCTCATCTTGGAATATGCCCGTGCCATCAGGGAAGGAAAAAAATCCATTGATGGAATAACCTGGTCATTCAGTATATTCAGGTGTCAGCTGACCTCATTATTTGAGCACAGACTGTAGCTGAAACTAGACCTGAACAACTGCAGCAACATCAAAGCTATTTAGTGAAATCCAGGTGGCGACTTTGGTGGTGAGGATGCAGAGGAGAGGGTCAGAGAAGCAGAGGAGGAGCAGAGGAGAGGGTCAGAGGAGCAGAGGAGAGGGTCAGAAAGAGCAGAGGAGGAGCAAATGAGAGGGTCAGAAAGAGCAGAGGAGGAGCAAATGAGAGGGTCAGAAGAGGAGCAGAGCAGGAGCAGAGGAGGAGCCGGAATGTCCCCTCTGGTCCTTCCTCCTCTGGGACAGTTTCGTTTAAAGGAGATGGTTCAGAGATTATAGGGTTTAATGAAGACATTAAAGACATGGCCTTTAGGTTTAACACACAAAAAAGTACAGAGAAGAGGAGGGGGAGGATGAGGAAGAGGAAGAGAAGGAGAGGAGGAGGAGAGGAAGAGGGATGGAGAAGAGGAGAAGAGGAGGAAAAAGAAGGAGAGGAGGAGGAGAAGAAAAGGAGAGGGGTGGAAAAGAGGAGAGAAGGAGGAAGTGAAGGAGAGGAGGAGGAGAAAGAGGGGAGGAGGAGGAGAGGAAGATAGTTGGAGAGGAAGAGGAAAGGAGGAAGAGGAGGAGGATGACGACGACCCAATACTAATCCAATACAGAAGTCTGTATGTACCTCCTCGCATCCCCATAATCCAGTGCAGAAATCTGCACATACACCACATCCCCATAATCCAGTACAGAAGACTGCACACCACACATCCTCCACCACATCCTCATAAGTTTGTGGATGACACCACCCTCGGACTCATCTCGGATGGCGATGAGTCTGCCTACAGGAGGGAGGTGGACCGGCTGGTGTCCTGGTGCAGCAGCAACAACCTGGAGCTTAACGCCCATAAGACAGTGGAGATGATCGTGGACTTCAGGAAAGTCACAGCCCCCCTGCCTCCCCTCACCCTGACGGACTCCCCCATCACCACTGTGGACTCTTTCCGCTTCCTGGGCACCTGCATCACCCAGGATCTCAAGTGGGAGTCGACCATCAGCTCCCTCATCAAGAAAGCCCAGCACAGGATGTTCTACCTGCAGCAGCTGAGGAAAGGCAAGCTGCCGGTCCAGATGATGGTGCAGTTTTACACGGCCATCACTGAGTCCATCCTCACCTCCTCCATCACTGTGTGGTTCTCTGGGGCCAATGCCAGGGACAGACAGAGACTGCAGCACATTGTGCGCTCTGCTGAGAAGGTGATTGGCTGCAGCCTTCCATCGCTACAGGACCTGTACGTCTCCAGGACTCGGGGGCGAGCAGGCCGTATAGCAGCTGACACTTCTCACCCTGGACATGGACTATTTGAGCCACTTCCCTCTGGCAGGAGGCTACGGTCCATTGGGACCAGAACCACTCGTCATAAGAACAGTTTCTTCCCCTCTGCCATTTGTCTCATGAACACTTTATAATATTTGCACAAAACTGGACACTTTATAACACCGGTCACTTTAATAAGTCATGTTTACACTGTTCTGATGCTGCTGTTGTATATATTTTCTACCTATAAGTACCGGTATTTTATTTATTTATTTATTTTTTAAGCATATCTTTTTTAACTTCGTGCATGCCCTTATTTGTATTTGTATTTATTCAGTGTGTTTTATGTTGCACTTTATTACCGAAGTAAGTTCCTAGTTTGTGAACTGTGTTCACAAACGATGGCAATAAAAGTCTAATGATTCTGATTCTGATAATCCAGTACAGAAGGCTGCATGTACACCATGTCCTCATAATCCAGTATAGAACTCTGGACCTACACCACATCCCCATCCAGTACGGAGAGTAAGGTTGCTTGCACTATTTCTTTTCTGTCATTTTTGGGATACAATATATGTTTCTGTAATAAAATTATAATTTATATTTTAAATGTATATAATTCAGAGATATGTCTTTAAATGCATTTAATCTGTGTCAGTCTGTCAGACCCAGACCAGACATGAACATGTGTGAAGGCTCTGTCTCCATCCCACGGGAAAGCCTTTGCTGTCTTAGCTGTTTTCAGGTGTAAAAGTTCATTATCTCATGGGTGTGAAACAAAAGTCACTGCTTTGAAATGTGCACTGCCTGGCCACCAAAAAAAAGGTCACACACTCTAATATTTGCGTGTTCTGCCTTTAGCTTTGATTATGGCATGCAGTGTTGAGTTAATCTTTCACTAAAATCTTGCATTGATGATGGTAGAGTCTGACCACAAAACAGCATCATCTGCATATAAATGTATGAGACTTACTCTTAAATTGTAACCAATAGAATTAATTCAAAAAAAAAAAAAAAAAAGTAGGGGGCCCAAAATTGAGCCTTGGGGCAGACCTTTACTTAAAGTTAGAAAATGTGATTTAAAACCATTGGCTTCTACTGCCTGGGTTGAGTTTAAAAGATAATTTTGGAACCAATCACATATAGCATTGTCAAATCCAATCTGCTTCAGACACTTTAAGAGGATTTTATGATCTAAAAAAAAGCTTTTGTTAAATCAATAAACAGAGCTACACAATCTTGTTTGTCATCGAAGGCTGAGAAAATGTCATTTAAACTTTTGTGCTTGTAGTGACAGTAATATGTGTCCATAATTCTGGTGTAACTGCCATTTTAATTGATAAATTAAAAATATGTAAAAGAGGTTGAATTAAATTCTGTCAGTTGGAAATAGGTTTTGCTATGATGTTATGATATTCAGGACTTATGCTAGTTTAGACTTGTGCTAGTCTAGACTTACGTTAATCAAGAGTATGCTAGCCAAAAGAGTCCTAACCTTCTTTCTGTGTCTCCTCACGTTTCTGTGCAGGTATTTGTGAGCTAAGCAGAGTGCGGGTGGCAGTTTCAAAGCGCCTGGTCCCAGCGGGGTCTGAACTGCTCCTGTAAAACTCAGATCTACAAACTGAGACAAACCTGTAACAAGTTTACTGTGAAAGACAACCAAAACAATATGACTACCTCAACAACACCGGGAGCAGAGGAGGAAACAAGAGGAAACAGGAGGAACCAGGAGGCTACAGGAGGAACCAGGAGCAGAGGAAGAACCAGGAGGAACCAGGAGGAATCAGGAGGAACCAGGAGGAGTTAGGAGGAACCAGGAGCAGAGGAAGAACCAGGAGCTGAGGAGAAACCAGGAGGAACCAGGAGCAGAGGGAGAACCAGGAGCTGAGGAGGAACCAGGAGGAACCAGGAGCAGAGGAAGAACCAGGAGCCGAGGAGGAACCAGGAGGAACCAGAAGCAGAAGAAGAGCCAGGAGCCGAGGAGGAACCAGGAGGCACCAGGAGCAGAGGAGGAACCAGGAGGAATCAGGAGGAATTAGGAGGAACCAGGAGGAACCAGGAGCAGAGGAAGAACCAGGAGGAAGCAGGAGGAACCAGGAGCAGAGGAGGAACCAGGAGATGAAGAGGAACCAAGAGGAGCCAGGAGGAATCAGTCGGAACTAGGAGCAGAGGAGGAACCAGGAGGAACCAAGAGCAGAGGAGGAACCAACAGGAACCAGGAGGAAGCAGGACAAGAAGAGGAACCAGGAGGGACCAGGAGGGACTAGGAGGAACCAGGAGGGACCAGGAGGAACCAGGAGGAACCAGGAGGAACCAGGAGGAACCAGGAGGAACCAGGAGGAACTGCCCTCTGTTAGTGACCTGTTCTCTGCAGTGGCTCAGTGGAGCGACCCCTCTCAGACCAGTTCAGGCTCATGTTTTGTCATTGTTTGTTTGTTTGTTTATTTTTCCTTGGGGTCCACAGTTTAAAAACAAATGTGTTATGTACACAATATGATGATTCACAATTTAAAAGAATAAAAGTTTTAAAAGATAAATACATCACACAAATGCATAGCAATGTTTCAAAACACTTTTTTTTAAATATATATATATATATATATATATATATATATATATATATATATATATATATATATATATATATATATATATATATATATTGATAGTTGCAGTGTTTGTGATGTTTGCTGAGACAGAGTTCCTTCATCACTCTGTTCTGTGTCCAGTTGTTGCGTTATAGGCTGGAAGACTTATGCAAAGTACAACTGAAAACAATCATGTCGCGGGCTCCCTGAGTCAGCAGGAGGAGCTCGGAGTAGACCTGCTGCTCCTGTCAGAAAGTGTTATATAAAAAAGTGTGCCTACGTGACAAACCTGACATCACCTGTCCCTGTGGCTCTGGGCTCACAAGGCACCAAGTCTGTGTCTCCTAAAAGAGTTAAACAGTTGCTCCTCCCTCTGTTCCTGCTGTGGTCCTGTGTTCTTCACTTCTGCCTCTCCCTCTCTCCTCTCACTCTGTCCCTCTCTCTTTCTTTGCTCTCACTCCCTCTCTCCACACACTCTCCTTCCCTCCATCTCTTTTTGCCCCTCAGTTTCAGACCTTCTCTCACAATGAAGAAGCGGTGTGTGGATGTGCTCCTGCTCTTTGTCTGCACAGCGTCTCTGCTGCCTGTGGGTGGTGCTCAGAGCGACTTCACCTGGCAGCACAATGGGCAAGTGTTCAGTCTGCGCAGCCGAGGATCTGCGTATCGACCGGGACGCGTCAGGACCAATCAAAGCAGCCCGAGCAGCCCCAGGACCAATCAGAACAGCTCGAGCAGCCAAAGCAGCCAGAGCAGCCAGAGCAGCCAGAGCAGCCAGAGCAGCCCGAGCAGGCCTGCCACTAACAGCACTGATGCTAACCGACGTGTCCCAGCATCAAGCGGGACGCATCAGCTCCGTGTGGAGGCGAGCCAGCGACGGGTGGAGCAACCGGAGCAATTTGCCCAGGCAGACGCCATGGTGGGAGACGATCCGTACAACCCGTATAAAAACTCCAACTACTACCCCTGGTACAACTACTACAACTCATACTACCGCCCTCGGCACCGCACAGCACCACGCCACGGCTATGGCACCAGCTACCACCAGCACGGTACTGCCCCTTTAATGTTCACACAGGATCTATCTCACACAGAACATAGAATTTTTATATTATCAACACATGTTTGTCTTTGAACCAGATGAATAATTACATAAAGCATTATATAATTACATAACATAAACATATTAAATGATTACATAAAGCAAAAACCTAAATTAGTCCAAATGTTTCATATGGCAGTGTTTTGTTTTTTTTCCATTATAAATGTATTATTTCTGACTGTTTAAATGTGTAGACTGTAGATATGTGACCAGGAGCAGGTGTAGAGACTGTAAAACATGAGAGACTTAAATCTTTTCATATTGTCCCAGTGTAGATGTATTTAGACTGTATATAGACTGTATATAGACTGTGTGTAGACTGTAGAGTGTATATAGACTGTATGTAGACTATGTAGACCAGGGGTCCCCAAACTCTTTTCAATGAGGGCCATATCTTGGAAAATATTCGACACAGAGGATCACAGACCAGTGGTCAATACAGTGCATAATTCAGATGCATTTTACATACTTTAAATAAGGCTTGAAATATTAATATTAGGTCTGTATGACAATGCAATGTGAATGCATGCATAAATAATGCAATGCGTTATTTAGGTTATATTGGTAGGATTACTCAAATTTGCAGTAAAAAGTACTGATCATAATCAACTGAGCCAGTTCAACTGAAGGCCTAAGGGCCAATAAAAATTGGTCTGAGGGCCACATTTGGCCCATGGGCCATAGTTTTGACATCACTGATGTATACTGTTTATAGACTGTATGTAGACTGTAGATTGTGTGTAGACTGTAGACTGTATGTAAACTGTAGACTGTATGTAGACTATATATAGGCTGTATATAGACTGTACACTGTATGTAGACTGTATTAGTCTGTATGTAGACTGTAGTCTGTATGTGGACTGTAGACTGTATGTAGGCTGTATGTAGACTGTAGTCTGTATATGGACTGTATGTAGACTGTACACTGTATGTAGACTGTATTAGTCTGTATGTAGACTGTAGTCTGTATGTAGACTGTATTAGTTTGTATGTAGACTGTAGTCTGTATGTAGACTGTATTAGTCTGTATGTAGACTGTAGTTTGTATGTAGACTGTAGTCTGTATGTAGACTGTATTAGTCTGTATGTAGACTGTAGACTGTATGTAGACTGTAGACTGTATGTAGACTATATTAGTCTATATGTAGACTGTAGACTGTATGTAGACTGTAGACTGTATGTAGACTGTAGTCTGTATGTAGACTGTATGTAGACTGTAGTCTGTATGTAGACTGTATTAGTCTGTATGTAGACTGTAGTCTGTATGTAGACTGTATTAGTCTGTATGTAGACTGTAGTTTGTATGTAGACTGTAGACTGTATGTAGACTGTAGTCTGTATGTAAACTGTAGACTGTATGTAGACTATATATAGGCTGTATATAGACTGTACACTGTATGTAGACTGTATTAGTCTGTATGTAGACTGTAGTCTGTATGTGGACTGTATGTGGACTGTACACTGTATATAGACTGTATTAGTCTGTATGTAGACTGTAGTCTGTATGCAGACTGTAGTCTGTATATAGACTGTAGACTGTATGTAGACTGTAGACTGTATGTAGACTGTAGACTGTATGTAGTCTGTATGTAGACTGTAGTCTGTATATAGACTGTAGACTGTATGTAGACTGTAGACTGTATGTAGACTGTATATAGGTTGCATATAGACTGTATACTGTGTGTAGAGTGTATGTAGATTGTATGTAGACTGTATGTAGTTTGTATGTAGACTGTAGTCTGTATGTAGACTGTAGACTGTATGTAGACTGTAGACTGTATGTAGTCTGTATGTAGACTGTAGACTGTATGTAGTCTGTATGTAGACTGTAGTCTGTATGTAGACTGTAGACTGTATGTAGTCTGTATGTAGACTGTAGTCTGTATATACACTGTAGACTGTATGTAGACTGTAGACTGTATGTAGACTGTAGACTGTATGTAGTCTGTATGTAGACTGTAGTCTGTATATAGACTGTAGACTGTATGTAGACTGTAGACTGTATGTAGACTGTATATAGGTTACATATAGACTGTATACTGTGTGTAGAGTGTATGTAGATTGTATGTAGACTGTATTAGTCTGTATGTAGACTGTATGTAGATTGTAGACAGTGCATAGACTATATTCAGCCTCCTTCATGTCACAATGCCTCTTGTCTCAGGTGATCAGGAGCAGGTGTAGACACTGTAAAACATGAGAGAGTTTTATATGGAAATGCTGCAGTAAAATCAGAGCTGCAGGAAACAGAGAAAGTGCCTTAAACCTTTGACGAGGTTTTTATGAACGTTTCACTTGCGCCTCAGAGCTTCTGTTACAATGGCGGCAGTTGCACGTGCATCTCAAAATGTGATTATTCTCAGATGTCTGAGGTTATAAGATTATTAAAAGAACATGTGAACAGTGAGGTCATGTGATCTCTTTCTGACCATGGCCCCAGTGATTACTCACATTTGTGGTTTGCATCTTAAAAGTCCAGAAATCAGACTATAATCACAGTTTGGTTTGTATCTAATCAAAGCCAATGTGTGTGAGAGTATGGGCAACTACAGAGAGAGTATGGTCCAGCTTTGGTCCAGCTTTGGTCCGGTTTTGGTTTATTTCTAATCATGATCTTCATTATGGCTGTGTACGGTTTGTCATGAAACTATTGATAAAATAATCCCATTCCAGCCTTAAACACATTAAAGACATGTCTTTGGTCACATAATGTATCTACATCAGGACGATCACATCTTTGGGTTTGAGGTGATGGTCTCTTTTCTTCAGGCACACATTAAACATATATGTATGTCTGTATATGATCGCACATGCATCAGGATGATCAGACCTTTAGGTGTGTGTATGGGAGGGGTGTTGGGGTGTGGGAGTTATGAGGAGTGTTGGGGGTAATGGAGGGTGTTGGGGTGTGGGAGTTATGGGGGGTGTGTGGGTTATGGGGGTTAACAGTTTCTTCAGGCCCAGTTTCCTTCATTAAACACATGCCTGCCTTTATGAGACTATTATCCTCACAGCGACGGGCTACTGTACTAATGCGAACCAGGACCGAACCAGGTCTGCTGTAGACTAAAACAGATCTGAACGAGGTCTGAGACAGGACTGAACCAGAACTAGCTTGGGCCTAGACCAGGTCTAAATCAGCTACTGTACTAATGTGTACCAGGAACGGTCTGAACCAGGTGTAAGTTGTCACTAACCCAGGTTTATCAAGAATATTTGACATAATAATAAAATTTGCAACCAACTGTGAAGCAGCTGGGATGAGAATCAGCTCGTCCAAATCCAAGGCCATGGTTCTCGACCGGAAAAAGGTGGTTTGCCCTCTCCAGGTGGGGTGTGAGTCCTTGTCTCAAGTGGAGCAGTTCAAGTATCTCGGGGTCGTGTTCTGAGTGAGGGAAGGATGGAGCGTGAGATTGACAGGTGGATCGATGCAGCATCTGCAGTGATGCGGTCGCTGTATTGGTCTGTTGTGGTAAGGAGTTGAGCCAAAAGGCAAAGCTCTCAATTTACCAGTCAATTTACATTCCTACCCTCACCTATGTTCATGAGCTCTGGGTAATGACCGAAAGGACAAGCAGCCAAAATGGGTTTTCTCCGTAGGGTGGCTGGGCACACCCTTAGGGATATGGAGCTCAGTCACACGGGAGGAGCTTGGAGTAGAGCTGCTGCTCCTACATGTTGAGAAGAGGTGTCTCGGGCATCTCAGGATGCCCCCTGGACGCCTCCCTAGGGAGGTGTTCCGGGACACGCTGGAGGGACTATGTCTCTCGGCTGACCCTGGGAACGCCTTGGGGTCCCACTGGAGGAGCTGGAGGACGTGTCTGGGGGAGGGAAGTCTGAAAGTCCCTCCTTAGACTGTTGCCCCCGTGATCCAACCCCGGATAAGTGGAAGAAAATGGATGGATGGATAAAATTGCAATTTAGCTTCAGAATACTTTAAGGGTGCATTCTCACCCTTTACACAAGGGCCATTAAATTTGGGACTACACTGGGACTCATTTCAGAACTAATCATGAACTAGACCAGAACTAACCCAGGACTTAACAGGACCAAATCAGGTCTATCATCCAGGACAAAAACTGGGCTGAAACCAAGACCCAACAAGGGCAAGTGTGAACGCAGCCTTGGACAAAGTGTATAGCCTGTCAAAAACCCCTCATGTCTCCCCTATGCTTTAGAATGACCCTGTGTGTACCCTCATATTTGCCCTCATGTGTGCCCTTATGTGTACCCTCATGCGTACCCTCATGTGTACCCTCATATGTGCCCTCATGTGTACCCTCACGTGTGCCCTCATGTGTATCCTCATGTGTACCTCACATGTACCCTCATGTGTACCCTCACGTGTACCCTCACGTGTGCCCTCATGTGTACCCTCATGTGTACCCTCACGTGTGCCCTCATGTGTACCCTCACGTGTGCCCTCATGTGTGCCCTCATGTGTACCCTGCCTGTTCTGTGCTCTTATGTGTGCCCTCCCTGTTCTGTGCTCTCATGTGTACCATTTCTGTTCTTTATCCTCACGTGTGCCCTCATGTGTACCCTCATGTGTGCCTTCATGTGTGCCCTCACTTGTGCCCTCATGTGTACCCTGTCTGGTCTGTACCCTGATGTGAACCCTGTCTGTTCTGCACCTTCATGTGTGCCCTCATTTGCACCCTGTCTGTTCTGTACCCTCATTCCAACCCTCATGTGTACCCTCATATGTGCCCTCATGTGTACCCTCATATGTGCCCTCATGTGTATCCTCATATGTGCCCTCATGTGTACCCTCATATGTGCCCTCATTTGTATCCTCATGTGTTCCTTGTCTGGTCTGTACCCTCATGTATACCCTCATGTGTACCCTCATATGTGCCCTCAAGTGTATCCTCATGTGTGCCTTGTCTGTCCTGTACCCTCATGTATACCCCATTGCGTACCCTGTGCTTTAGAATAACCCTGTTCTGTCCCCTCCGTAGGCCTCCCTGACCTGGTCCCAGACTCGACCTACCTGCAGAGCGGCGCCTACGTCCAGAGAGTCCCAATGTACAACCTGCGCTGTGCAGCAGAGGAGAACTGCCTCGCCTCGTGAGTAAAGGCCTGTCCCACTGCAGGTAGAGCTTTGGAGAGCCCTAAAACCCAACTCCATGAAAAGCTAAACTACATAAGAAGACATTAGAAGATAGATGGAACCAGAGGCCTGTATCTTTTCAGAGCACTCATTTAAATGAACCGTAGTCCGATTCTCTCTCTATCTCCTCTCATTATCCCCTCTTTCTCCCTCTCTCCTCAGTTCTGCCCATTACGCTCAGGATTATGACACCAGAGTCCTGCTGAGGTTCACTCAGAGAGTCAAGAACCAGGGCACCTCCGACTTCCTCCCCTCCAGACCTCGCTACGCCTGGGAGTGGCACTCTTGTCACCAGTAACTACCTCTAACTAATACTAACTACTATGAACTATATACACCTAGGAGACTGTAGGGGGCGCTACACCTGGGAATGGCACTCCTGTCACCAATAACTATCTCTGATACCATCTATAAACTATGGATACTTTGCAGTGACATCCTACTGGGGGGTTATTCATGTACAGGGTGGCCCAAAAGTCTTTTGTTTCTAAATTTTTTTATTTTTTTTTTCCAGAGCATTTAGAACTACCTTTCTGACATTAATATGAGCAAATATGGCACAGAGGAGCGAACCCTTGTACAGTGGTACATTGAGTCACATGGGTCAAATTCAGAAACCCAGCGGTGTTACCGTCGACATTTTAATACCAGAGATGCCCCGAGCGTAAATGCCATTAAAGGAATAATAAGTCGTTTTCAAAGACAGGGGCAGTATGTGATCTCCTGAGACCTGGCTAGTCCCAATTTCTATTTCTATCTTAAAGAAAAGGGGTTTGTGACTAAACCTCAGACAATAACTGACTAAAACCGTAATATCGAGAATCAAACCAGAGCCAGAAGCCTGGAAATGCTTTCAAATGTTATGCAAACTGTTTTGGATCGGGCTATTCAGTGTGAAAACAATAATGGTGGACACTTAAAAAAACATATTTTTAAAAATAGGTTATTTTACTTCCCCTAGTTTAAGTAGTGATAAGTTCAAGTCTAAGTGAACAATTATAACTGTATATATTGCCCAAAATCTCGGAAGGTTCAGTTTTCCTACTGCTAAAATTTGGTGAGTATAATTTATAGGATTAGAATTATAGGAGCTATTGAAGATTTAAAAGTGTCAGTGACTTTTTTTTTCTATGCCAGAATGTTCAACAGTTACCATTGTACAGTGACACAATGCACACGTAACAAACACTGCTAAAAAGACACAGCACAAAAAACAGCACAAATCACTAATACACTCCCTCTTGAACTGCCACCTTATCGTGGTGGAGGAGTTTGTGTACCCGACTGATCCTAGGAGCTACGGTGCCCAGGGCATTATGGTCCTGGTAGGGTCTCGCATGGCAAACAGTCCTAGGTGACGGGTCAGACTAAGAGCTGTTCACAGTATCTATATGAATAGTATAATATCAAGGGGCGTTGCCCGGTATGGCACAGCTGGGGCCCACCCTGGAGCCAGGCCTGGGGTTGGGGCTCGAATGAGAGCAGCTGGTGGCCCCAGCAGGGCTCAACTCGAAAGGACGAAGTGGGTCCACCCGGGTTCATAGGGGTCGGATGCAAAGAGGACTGGGCAGCAGTCAGGGATGGGTGTCTCGACAACCCAGTCCACGGACACAGCATATTGCTGTGGCAGAAGGAGCTTGAGCTCACATAGGAGCACAGCTTGGGCTCTGGAACCTAACTCCTCGAGAGGGATTGGACTCAGCACTTCTCTGGCATTGCCCGCAGGGAGAACTGTTGTGGGCTTAAAGCCCCACAGCTCAGTCGCCACGTGTTGGAGTTTACCACAGTGAATGAGAGGGTCGCATCCCTGCACCTTCCAGTCTGGGACAGGTCTTTTACTATTGTGTCAGCCTGCGGACCAAACAGCAGTGCAGAGTACCCGGCCTTCTTGGAGTCCCTGGGAAGGGGATCCGAGTGGTGTTATTGGACTTCTATGCTAGTCACAATTTGCCCATAACAAACACCATATTCGAGCACAAGTCTGTCCAGGACCCACTAGGTCAAACTTCGATGATCGACTTTGCTGTTATGTCATCTCACCTCCGGCTGCGTGTCTTGGACACTCGGGTGGAGAGAGGGGCAGAGCTATCAACCAACCACCACTTGGTGGTGAGTTGGATATGCGGCGGAGGAGGGAGCCAGACAGACCTGGCAGACCCAAGCATGTCGTGAGGGATTGTTGGGAACGTCTGGTGGAGCCCTCTCTCAGAGGGGCTTTCAACGCATGCCTGTGGGAGAGTTTCTTCCACATCCCAGAGGAGGCTGGAAACATTGAGTCCGAGTGGATCATGTTTTCCACCTCCATTGTCAATGCAGCTGCTCACAGCTGTGATCACAGGGTCTCTGGTGCCTGTCGTGGTGGCAACTCTTGAACCCAGTGGTAGATGCCAGAAGTAAGGGATGCAGTCAGGCTGAAGACCTATCAAGACCTGTTGGCTTGGGGAACTCCTAAGGCAGCTGACAGGTACCGACGGGCCAAGTGTGCAGCAGCGTGTGTAGTCGCAGAGGCAAAATCTCGCGGTTGGGAGGAGTTTATGGAGGCCATGGAGGAGCACTATCAGTCGGCCTCAAAGAAAACCGTGCGACATCTCCAGAGGGGGAATCAGAGCTTTGCTAACACTGTTTACAGTGCGGGTGGAGAGATGCTGACCTCAACTGGGGATGTTGTCAGGTGTCAGGTGGTGGAAGGAACACCTTGAGCATCTCCTCAAGCCCACCACCACATCTTCCAAGGAGGAAGCAGAGACTGAGGACTCGGAAGTGGACGCATCCATCACCCTGGCTGAAGTCACTGAGGTGGTTGGCAAGCTCCTTGGTGGCACGGCTCCAAGGATGGATGAGATCCGTCCCGAGTATCTCCCTAGGGAAATATTCATGTCCTACCAAGAGGAGATCCCAGGGAAGATGCAGAACACGCTGGACGGACTATGTATCTCAGCTGGCCTGGGAACACCTCGAGATTCCCCCGGAAGAGCTGGAGGAAGTGTGTGCGCAAAGGGAAGTTTGGGCCACCCTGCTCAGACTTCCTCCACGACCTGGCTCCGGATAAAGCGGAATAAAATGGATGGTAGGCTAGATCAATTATACAATCAGTAATAATAGAAAGCTCAAAAAAGTCTCAGTGCAGCTCAACATGTCGGGTCCGATCCAGAGTCAGGACAGTTTCATTTCCTGCAGCCATCACCATGAGTAAAAAGTAAAGTTCGTAAACGTAGCTCTCTGGGGAAAAAAGGTACCTGCTCTCATCTCACCTGTCCCCCCGTCTGCCCCATCCTCACCTGTCCTCACCTCTCCCCCTCTGTCCCCCCATCCTCATCTGTCCCACCTGTCCTCACCTGTCCCACCTGTCCCACCTGTCCCACCGTCCCCCTGTCCTCAAATGCCCCCCGTCCCACCTGTCCTCACCTGCCCCCCCCCCCCCCCCGTCCCACCTGTCCTCACCTCTTCCCCTCTGCCCCCCCCCCCCGTCACCCCCTCTCCCCTTCTGTCCTCACCTGTCCCACATCCTCACCTGTCCCCCTGTCCCCCTGTCCACAGTCACTACCACAGTATGGATGAGTTCTCTCTGTACGAGCTTCTGGACTCAGGGCACCGGGCTGTGGCCGAGGGACACAAGGCGTCGTTCTGCCTTGAGGACACGTCATGTGACCCGGGATACTACAGGAGGTACGCCTGCACCTCCCACACCCAGGTGAGGACTAAACTAGGACTAAACCAGGACTACAACAGGACTAAATCAGGACTATAATGGGACTAATCCAGGACTATAACGGGACTAAACCAGGACTAGACCACAGGAGGTACAACTGCACCTCCCACGTGAGCACTAGACTCAGACTAAACCAGGACTATAACAGGTCTAAGCCAGGACTTAACCAGGACTAGACCAGGACTATAACAAGACTAAACTAGGACTAAACCAGAACTAAACCAGGACTAAACCAGGACTAAACCAGGTCTAAACCAGGTCTAAACGAGGACTAAACTAGATTTAAACCAGGACTATAACAAGACTAAACCAGGACTACAACAGGACTAAACCATGTCCAAACCAGGACTGAACAGGTCTAAACCAGGTCTAAACTAGGTCTAAACCAGGACTAAACCAGGTCTAAACCAGGTTTAAACCAAGCCTAATCCAGGACTAAACCAGGTCCTAACAGGACTAAACCAGGCTAAATTAGGTCTCAACCAGGTCCAAACCACGACTATAAGACTATACCAGGTCTAAACCAGGTCTAAACCAGGTCAAAACCAGGTCTAAACCAGGTCTAAACCAGGACTATAACAGGACTAAACCAGGACTATACCAGGTCTAAACCAGGACTATAACAGGACTAAACCAGGTCTAAACCAGGTCTCTCTGTCCAGGGCTTGAGTCCGGGCTGTTATGACACGTACAGCGCCGACATCGACTGTCAGTGGATCGACATCACCGACGTGTCTCCGGGAAAATACATCCTCAAGGTATTTATTTATTTATATTATTATTTATATTATTTTATTAAAATCTTGTATGGAATTAAATACATCCATCTAGTTTGTATTTAACTCCAAGTGTTTGTGCTGAAACACCTACATTTTTTGTTTGAGCAATGTTGCCTCTCCACAGATCTGACCTTTAAGTTGGTCTAGGGCCACTGTCTTGTCTCCATGGAAATAGATATGTTAAATGCTGTACAGCAGAGCAAAACGCGAACTACTACTACCAGAACAGTTACTTAGAGCACCTTTAACTTGTAACTCACAAACATTAAGTAAAGGTTTACTCCAACTGGAGATAGACTGCGTCTCAGAGGACAAAAATAAAATACAATTATAAAAAAAAAAGAAATTAAAAAGAAAAACATGCCCCAAATGTGTGAAAGACAGTCTGTGCTAATAAAAGTACAAAAGAAGTACTGTAGTTGTAGTAAAAGTGAAATACTCTTGTTGTAGCAAAAGTACACATGTGAAGTACTGTAGTAGTAGTAAAAGTACACAGATTAAGTACAGTAGTAGTAGTAAATGTACACATATGAAGTACGGTAGTTGTAGTCATAATGCACATATGTAGTACTGTAGTTGTAGTAAAAGTACACAGAAGAAGTACTGTAGTTGTAGTCAAAATGCACATATGTAGTAAAAGTACACAGATGAAGTGCTGTAGTTGTAGTAAAAGTGCAGTACTCTTGTCCTTTGTCCAGGTGACCGTGAACCCGCGACACAGAGTCCCAGAGTCAAACTACAACAACAATGTGGCCCAATGTGACGTGCACTACACCGGCACGAGCGTGCACGTGTCCGGATGCACCACCACATCGTAAGAATATACTAGTACTAATACTACTGATATTACTAGTGCTGCTACTACTAATACTTGTATTACTACTGCTGCTGCTACTACCATTAATCTGGCCCAATTCCGCTCATGGCTTAGTCCCAGATTTAGAACTAATTTTTAGGCTTAATATAGTCCTGGTTCAGTCCTGGTTTAGTCCTGGTTTAGAGCTGGTTTAGTCCTGGTTTAGTCTTGGTCCGGTCCTGGTTTAGTCCTTGTTTAGTCCTTGTTTAGTCCTTGTTTAGTCCTGGTTTAGTCCTGGTTTAGTCCTGGTCCAGTCCTGGTTTAGTCCTTGTTTAGTCCTGGTTTAGTCCTGGTTTAGATCTGGTTTAGTCCTGGTTTAGTCCTGGTTTAGTCCTGGTCCGTTCCTGGTTTAGTCCTGGTTTAGTCCTGGTTTAGACCTGGCTTATTTCTTTCTGTTGTGTTTTTCAGACACTGACATCTGGAGCAGAGGAGACTCACCTGACTCAACATTCTTCATGTTTAATTTAAGATAAAAAAACATTTAAATATTTTCAAATTTATACTTTATGAAGTGGATGTTTTATTTATGAACTTTTGACTCATTTAAAGCTGCCATGTTTAAGTCTCCCTCGTGTGGCAGGGGTGGGTCAGATCACATGGCAGCGTTAAGGTCTCAAATAAAACTATTGAATCATAAATGACACAGTTGATTTGAAAAATGCAGTTTGTGTTTTGTGACTTTTGCCTTTAGCGCCGTAGACCTTTAGTGCTGTTATTTTGTAGATTTATTTAGATTTCTTTCTTTTTTTCCCAGTGATGTGTAATGTTTTTGCTTTCGCTGCATTCATAATAAAGATTCATGGTAAAACGATCAGTTGGTATTTTCTTTTATCATAGAACAGTTCTACATCTGTCCACACGATGTCGCTGTCGAGCCAATCACACAATAATAGACTTTAATACAGCAAAACATCTGGTATGGAAGACTTTTTATTTATTTATTTTATTTATTGTGCTCGTGTCTGCTCTATAATTATAATGTACAACACAATTTTGACTTTTTTCATATTTATTGGTTAAATACGAAAAAAAATACCACTCTTTTGAGCTTTAAGTCATGTTATAACACTGCCACTTCCTCAAAAACAGACCTAGAGTTGTGTTTTGTTTCATTCACACATGTTTGAGTAACACTTTATTATTAGTCTGTTTACATCTCAAAAGCTCAAAATGCTCTGTTCCACCTTGTGACGTCATGAAGTGGTAGTTTCCAAGTTAACAGCTACTTTTACCTTTAGTTCAGTAGAGATTGGCAACTCAAGGGCTGAAATGATCCAAATGGTTCTAGTGAAGGTGT
The DNA here is from genome assembly GCF_009829125.3 of Periophthalmus magnuspinnatus. Lineage (NCBI taxonomy): Eukaryota > Metazoa > Chordata > Actinopteri > Gobiiformes > Gobiidae > Periophthalmus > Periophthalmus magnuspinnatus. The sequence goes on along the minus strand of NC_047134.1, from coordinate 4,063,730 downwards.
GTGGAGTTTAAAAACACAGTGGAGCACTTTCTATATTACCACATGATGACATCACAAGTTGAAACAGAGTGTTTTCAGTTTGAAAGAAGAACTCAAACAAAATACAACTCCAGGTGTTGGGGCACGCTTTTTATTCTGAGGTAACGGAGAAAAGTAACGGGACTGCACAGATCGTGTGTGGGACAGAAGCTCGGCCGGACACGGGACAGACGCGTCAGAAGTTTAGATCTGAGTTTAACGGCACTCTGTAGGTTTAATATAAGGCTAGATTAATGAGCATTTTAATCACTAGTGCACGCGCATATATCACTTTTATATTATTATTATTATTATTATTATTATTATTATTATTATTATTATTATTATTATTATTAAATTTTTATTTATTTATTTATTTATTTTTTCAAACGTACACGTAGTTCTAATAGGTGTAAAACTAAAGCTGCTCAGTTATAATTTCTGCTCCAGCGATGTTAAAACGGCCCGTGTTCTGCGCATGTGCGGAGAAAAAGTAAAAGAGTTTTCAGTTTGACGGTGTCTTATAAATGACTCGTTGAGAACAGAGTTAAAAGAGCCGAGGTTTTGTGGTGCGGGTGAAATGTGCGTGAACTGTGGCGTGAGATGCGCTGGTCCCGTGCACGTTGTATATTCATTGGTTTATGTGGAGAGTCGTGAAGAGCCGTGAATCAGATCATTCTCAGTGGAGCTGTGTCAGATTCACCTCTGAACATTAAAATGTGCAATGTACTTTTACATCTTTAAAAACTACTCCATCTCTCTCTCTCTCTCTCTCTCTCTCTCTCTCTCTCTCTCTCTATCTATCTATCTATCCATCTCTTTTTCTCTCTCTTCTTTTTTATTTATTTATTTATTTATTTTTATATTTCTTTTAAGAAAACTATGAACCTGTCATTCCATGTTCTTAATAAACATTTGAGTAAACGTTTAAAATAAATAAATAAATAAATAAACAGGTTTAATTTAATGACGTCATAAAAGTTGCACGAGCCACTTTAAACAAAACAAACTTTTTTTTTCTTTTTTTCTTTTTTTTAAATAAACTGATTTTTAAATGACATAGACAAATGTGTGATTAATATAAAAAGTATAATACATATACATTTAAAAAAATTGACCCCAGGAATCGTTAATCCGGTGAAAGTGAAAACTAAAAGCCCGTTTGTTTTTTTAAGGAGAAAAAAGAACGTGTTTTGGTTGATTTTTCTGGGTCAGAGTGGTACATCTGTCTCTCCTCCCTTTGTGCTGTACATCAGGGGCTTTAAGTCAAGAGCGAACCAGGAGCGGATCACAAGCGGGCCAGGAGCGGACCACAAGCGGACCAGGAGCGGATCTCAAGCGGACCAGGAGCGGATCTCAAGCGGACCACAAGCGGACCACAAGCGAACCAGGAGCGGACCAGAAGCGGACCAGGAGTGAACAAGGACCCGACCAGGAACAAACTAGGAGAAAGCCAATTAGGAGCGGAACAAGAGAGGACACAAGCGCGGACCATGATTAAACCACGAGCGGACCAGAAGCGGACCAGAAGGGAAGACAAGAGAGGACCACGAGCGAACATGAGCGGACGCATGAGCGGACCAGGAGTGAACCAGGAGCAGACGAGGAGCGGACCAAAAGCGTACTAGAAGCGTACTAGAAGCGGACACAGCAGCGAATCAGGAGCGAACACAGGAGTGGACCAGAAGCGACCAGTAGAAGACCGAGAGCGTGCCAGCAGCGAACCTGGAACGGACGAGGAGCGAACATAGGAGCGTTTCAGGGGCGGATCAGGAGCGAACATAGGAGCAGGCGGAGACTGAGGAAAAACGGTGCGTTCTGGAGACGGCTAGCGGTGCGCGGCTAACCATCTGCGCCCCAAAATCAACTCTCTCCTCGGATTCACCCGTTTTCACCCAGGTACATCCACACACGCACATTAAACACATAAATATCTGTCGTTTCTCACAGCCACAGTGTTTAACTTTACTACAGTTTTATCTTTTGACGTGTTTTTTTCCACGCGAGACAGTTAGCTTCCCCGTTAGCATTAGCTCCAGCTGGCTCCACATAGGATTTAATTGGCTGTCACTAATTTGGCTAATCTGGTTTACTTTCGCTTTTTACGCCGTTATTGTTAAACATCAGCGTGTAGACATTACGTAGCATTTTCAAAGACTGTTTCTGAAGCTGGTAATTGCCGTAAATTGGCTAAAAGTGTCTCACAAAGCTGTATTTTGGTGTTGTTTACCGGGCGTAATGACCAGGTACGACACTGGCCATTTGTACGCTCCTTCAAAAGTGACATTTATCCACTTTGCTGAGGAAAATAGACACGTTTCGCACTTAAATGGCCTTTTGTGAGCAGAAAAGTGTGCCCGGGCTGTAACAGGGTAATTACAGGGTTAGTAACAGTGTGTTTTGTTTTTCTGATGCTGTTTTTCACTGGTGGAAAATACAGAGAGAAAATACAGAAAATAATCTTTAAAACGTGGCATTAATGTTACACCTGGTTTAGACCTGGTATAGTCCTGGTTTAGACATGGTTTAGTCCTGTGGAGATGTGTTGTAACATAAATCCATGGCACTATTAGAATAAACAGAGCCCTTTTTTTTTTTTTTAGATCTTGTCGAAACTCAACCTAGCCTTGAGATTTGCCCAAAGGCACAGCAACAGTATGCACAGGCCAGTACTGGATTCAAACCATCATGTGACAGCTGCCCCTATCATGTGCCACTGGTCACTCTCACCTGCTCAGTTTTTGAGTTTTAAAATGATGAAACAGACATGTAACAGATCTGATGCCTGTAATCTGATTTCTGTATTGACCATTTCTTACCTTCAAACAGCCACACTGAGACACAGGTTTGAACTTCAGCTATATCTCTGAAGGGCAAGGAGCCTCAAATGAGTCTGGTTCCATTTAATAAGGAAATCATCTTCTCCTGACGCCTAAGAGCGCGATGACATCACATTTATACAGGGGGCGCCAGCAGCATTGAGATTCTTTTAGCAGAGACATTTGACCTGGTTTTACTCCATTATGAACTGTCCTTTAATCCTAAATTAAATGGTTTGTGCTTTTATCCATAATTATATAAAAATGAAATGTTTTTAGAAAAATTATACTGTAGTGTTCTGGTAAACACAAGGGCTACTGTTGGTCGTGACCCATGCCAGAACAACAGCAGAATTACAGCAGAACAAGAACAGAACAACAGCAGAACAACAGTAATCTGACCAAAAGACTGTATATATAAATGGACGTAGCTAACCTGTTAACCACCACGTTCCAAACAGGAAGTGATCATAGCCGCACTTCCGGCTCCATTGACTCTGGCTCCAATTCACTTTACATTGAAAAACTGTGTCCCCTCTCTCTGTAACTGCTGCTGTCAGACTCGTCATTTTGATCTTAAAATGTTCACATTAACCCACCGTACATGATCCCAGGGTTTTTATTTTTCGATTTTGTCCTTAAAACAAAATATGAACATTAATAACAGACAAACCAGGCGTCTTCCTTCCCCAGGTCGCTCCCGCTAGTGTTAGCAACAGGTTTGATTGACAGCATTGCTAAGCGACCACTCCCTGCTAAACCGGTGGTGCAGGTGGGAAGGGGTGTTACCTTTAACAGCTTTGCTCCTGATTGGCTCTTTGGTTGCTATGATACTTGCTGTCATAATTCCAAATATGGAACTGGGCTCCCGATTAGCCGCTATAACTGCTAGCCTCGATGAGCTTCATTTGACTAGAGCCGAATGCTGTGGGTGACGTCACACTCACTTCTTTAAACAGTCTGTGGGCTTAACTCACAAGAGCCAGAAATCAGATTAGAAACAAAGAAATATATTTTGTATTGAGTGATTGATAAGGTCAGTATTCCATTACATCAGGTTCAAAAGTAGAGTCATTTTAAATCCAATCAGACTTGTTCTTCAATGTGTGTGATTCATGTTTGAGTAAGCTTTAATCTTATTTTCAAGACACATTTTTGTCAATCTACCCCCTTTTCCACTTCCACCGGTACACGCCCATTGTGACTCGCCCACTGTGACGTACACGCCCACTGTGACTCGCCCACTTCCTTCTACAGTTTTATTTTCTTAATCGGTGATACTTTTAGGATTTGGCAGCGTCGCGTCATCATTTTGGTACAAATTTTGAAAATGTGCTGCTCTAAGTGTGATGTGCAGCTATTCATAGGGGGCGCCGACAGCATGCGGTGCTTTGTTGTGATGACGCTTCCATCTATCTAAATTATCATAAATGTGAGTGAGAGCTGGTTGACTAGCGTTCTGGAGAGCTGTGTCTCTGTGTTTTGTTTTCAGATTTTTCACTAAGAAGATTTAACTCAACACATTATCAAAGGAATTTAACCTGATTTTTTTCACAGAGCTCAGACCACAAAGAATCTGTGACCTGGATTCTGTAGACCTGGTTTAGACCTTGTTTAGACCTTGTTTAGACCTGGTTTAGACCTGGTTTAGACCTGGTTTAGACCTGGTTTAGACCTGGTTTAGACCTGGTTTAGGCCTGGTTTAGTCCTGGTTAAGAACTGGTTTAGTCTGGTTTAGTCCTGGTTTAGTCTTGGTTTAGTTCTGGTTCAGACCTGGTTAAGAACTGGTTTAGTCTGGTTGAGTCCTGGTTGAGACCTGGTTCAGACCTAGTTCAGACCTAGTTCGGTCCTGGTTTAGTTCTGGTTTAGTCCTGGTTCAGTTCTGGTTTAGACCTGGTTTAGAACCGGTTTAGTCCTGATTTAGTCCCCGATTTAGTCCTTGGTTTAATCTTGGTTCAGTCCTTGGTTTAGTCCTGGTTCAGACCAGATTTAGTCCAGGTTTAGAAATGGTTCAGCCCTGGTTTAGACTTGGTTTAGTCCTGGTTTAGTTCTGGTTTCGACATGGTTTAGTCCTAGTTTAGACTTGGTTTAGTTCTTGTGGACTGTCTAATCCACCCCTAGTTCTGTGAGATATGATATAGTTCCTAAGCACTCTCACCCCCTGACCAGAGGTTGACCAGTTTGCGTCTCTAGGCTCACAGTCATAGTTTAACATATATCATTGTGTGTGCAGAGCTGTGAGCTGAGGATGCAGTGTGAACATGGAGGCTCCTGAGTATCTGGACCTGGATGAGATCGACTTCTCCGACGATTCTGTGGTCCGTAAACGCATCACCACAACAGTGACCACATCGCACAACAGTGAACGCATCACACAACAGTGAACGCATCACACAACAGTGAACGCATCACACAACAGTGAACGCATCACACAACAGTGAACGCATCACACAACAGCACTGGTCTGTGTGGTGCAAAGTCAAATATTTCTTGAAGACGTCACACATGGTCTTCCACCTGCTGTTCTGCCTGTAGTGTTTAGTTCTGTATTCTTCTGGACTGTGGCTTAGCTTAAATGGATTCACATCCGTTTTGACAGTTTCACAGAGTTCATTCTTACAAACAAAAACGATTGTGTTTGAACAGAATCTTCAGAGTTTTACTTCAGTCAGACTTTATTCAGCTTGTTTTCTGACCTTTAGTAACAGTGTAAATCAAGAATTTTCACACACACAGAGCAAATATTTTTCAGTAAAACACTTTATATTCAAGAGTCAATTTGAACCAGCCAATCTCAAAAATGAAGTTTGTCCAAAGTAAGGTCACTATAGCAACTCCAGCGCATGGGCCAAAGTGTCTGGGCATGCCGTGTTAAAAAACAGTGCCAAATCGGGTAATGACGGGGCACTAACAAGAGTAAATCCACATCTGCCGACATGTGAATGGACAATGACCTCAAGATCTAGACCAGAATGTGGAGATATCCCATGATTCTCTGACGGCAGACCTCCCCCACCGTATGTGTCTTTATGTGCGTTTATGTGTATAAGAGGACTTTTTTTGGCTAAGCTCCAGATGAACCACTTGGATGGGCTTGTCCTTCAGAATGATGAAAAGTTAGGACTGTTGCCATAGCAATTAACAATTCAAAACAAAATACTATATCTTTTGAATGGCCAACTGTCCTCAAAATGGCTCCATATAACAGGAAGCTAAAGCCAGTGAATAGCTGGATATGGGTTAGTTTGTTTAAAATCAGACTGTTTTCCTTTCAGTTCCAACAGCCCTGGGTCTTTTGTAACACACTATTTCTGCAAGAAAAACAAGACTAAACCAGTGCTGTCATGATACTAAAATTTCAAACTCGATACTAAGGAATAGACTCAATACCGATTCCAATACCACAATCATAATAATAACACTTTTCTATTCCCATGTGGCCTTATATGTGTGTGTAATCCCTCAGTGTCCAGGCAGGTTTCATATTGGTCCATGGGCTTATACTAGTTTATGTGGTCTTATAAATGTTCTGATACAGCTCAAGATCATTCTAAACATAATCAGGAATTTTTAGTCTCGATACCTGCTCAAATATATAGATTCCATAGTAGTTTTAGTATCGATTAGGACCTGATTTTGGATACTTTGAACAGCCCTATACACAAGTACTGTGCAGCGTTGTCAAACATTTGTTTTCCTGTTTGTTTGTTTTTTTCAGTATTCCGTGTCATCTCTGAAGAACATCCCGGAGCTGTCGAGGAGGAGCGATGGAGCCGAGGACAGAGCAGGTATGTAACATGTGGACTTACGTAACAAGGAAATGGAGAAACGTCAAAATAATGTATATATTATAAGATGAAGATAGCTCATGCTTTTGTGAATACCTACGGCTTTGTTTGAGTGTGTGTCTGTATGTGTGTGTGTGTGTGTGAGAGAGAGGGTGTGTGCGTGTGTGTGTGTATGTGTCAGAGAGTGGACGGTGTGAATTGTTATTGTTGAATGTCACAACCCTGTACATTATTTCTGTGTAAATCTGTTTTTTGAGCTTAATGTCCCTTTACTTTGTCTCCTCAAATAAAAACTAAACTTAACCAAAGGAGCTAGCCATAGGAGAAAAGTAGAGACTTATACTTAATATAATCTGTTTATGTTAAATGTGTTTATGTTAAATCTCTGCTTTGTCCTCAGCCCCATCTGTCCCCTGGAGCCGCGGCGTCTCGGCTCACGCCTTGTCTGAGGTCCACAGTAAGTTCAGGCCGGTCAAACGTGTCTCGCCTCTGAAGCACCAACCGGAGACGGACGCCAGCGCGGACACGAGTGGCGCTGAGCCCGAGGACGCCAAAGCCACCACGGCCACAGAGGGCGCTAAAAATGAGCCCGAGAAACCGCCGTGCGCCCAAACCACTGGGTCGAACGCAACCGCCCCTCACGCAACCCACCCGCCCGTCGAGCACAAACACAAACCAGCCGGAGCTCCCCACAGCCTGTTTGGGGAACTGGAGCACTACGACCTGGACATGGACGAGATCCTCGACGTACCGTACATAAAGTCCAGCCCCATGTCCACAACACTGCCCCGAGCCACACAGGTCAGAAGTCACACAGGAGTCACTCTGAGGTCACAAACGGGTCACTCTGAGGTCACAAACGGGTCACTCTGAGGTCACAAACGGGTCACTCTGAGGTCACAAACGGGTCACTCTGAGGTCACAAACGGGGTCACATAGAGGTCACAAATGGGTCACACACAGGTAACACAGAGGTCCCAAAGGGATCGTTTTGAGATCACGCAGGGGTCACACCGAGGTCACAAATAGGGGTCACACAGGGGTCACTCTGTTGATTAATTTGTTTGTCTGTTTCTGTTTCATTGTTGATTTTCTAACTTTCTGTTGATTAAATCAATTCTCATGGTTAGCCCTAAGAGGCAACTGCTGTTGTGATTTTGGGCTTTACAAAAATAAATTGAATTGAATTAAAACTCATAGGTCACAAATAGGGGTCACTCAGGGATCACTCAGAGGTCACACAGGGGTCACAAAGAGGTCACGCAGGGTTCACACAAGTCACACAGGGGTCACTCATAGGTCACAAATAGTGGTCACTCAGGGATTACACAGGGGTCACCTCACCTCCCTGGCATTTAACACTAGACCCGCCTCTTCTCCCTGGCATTTAACACCAGACCCGCCTCTTCTCCCTGGCATTTAACACCAGACCCGCCTCTTCTCCCTGGCATTTAACACCAGACCCACCTCTTCTCCCTGGCATTTAACACCAGACCCGCTCTTCTCCCTGGCATTTACCACTAGACAGGATATACAGGTGTTTTATTATTTTTTTTCCTATGTATCGTGTTATTGGTATATTTGTGTTTTGTGGACTTTTATGTGAAGCACAACAGCTCAAGGTGTTTTAAATGTGCTATAGAAATAAAATGGAATTGATTTAAAATGCCCAAATTATAACAATATCAGTGGCTCCATAGGTCTGGTTTAAGAAAGCTTTTAGAAAGTAAAGACAAATGATAGACTTTTTTGGCCTTAATACCGCACCTCAGAGTTTACAGATCTGTTTTGAACACCACAACAGTTCATTATCACTGCTGTTCAGTTATGATTTATAAATGAATCAAATCTTTTTTTTTTTTGCTACAGGAGAAGAGGAGCACAGCAGGCAACAGTGTGAGTGCAGCTGGGACTCTGGAGAGGAACCAGAGGGGGACAAAAGCCTCGGCTCTGCCCCACAATGAGACCCTGTCCTTGGGCAGCAGCAGTGCGCAGACACCGGTGAGGAGAACCAGGAGAGACACATGTGTGACCTGGTTTATGGTTAATGTCTGTGTCTTCACTGGACCTGTCCACAGGAAACAGAATGAAACACGTCTGTGTAATTCCTCAGTTGTCCAGGTCTGATCCATAGTAAAAGCAAAAAGTAAAATCTGTTAACTGGACAAAAAGTTGTAAGAGTGAAGACGTTTGGCTGCTCATCTAAGCCACTTCTTCTGTTCTGGTCAGATTGCTGGTGGACACTGCCTTATATCTATCTAAAGGGAGGAGCTAACTACACTGAAACTGAAAAAAGTTATTGTTTACAGTTTGTGTATGTAGGCTTGAGTCCTAAATAGCATAGTCATTCACCTCTTAATGGGCGCTTTCACACCTACTGGTATCCTGGCTAGTTCTAGCCTTCTCCTGTTTCCTTTGTTTGCTTTGGGGGAACTTTTTGGGGTGTGATGTTGTGGGGCCTTCAATAGATCTAAGAGAGCTAAAAAACAGGACAACAGGGAATCTGAACCCAGATGGAAAGGTGTAACTATTCCTTACACAGCGGGTGTGTCTGAAAAACAATTTTCAGACCGTATGAAATTCCAGTATATTTCAAACCTACAAACACTTTTAAGAAACCAATGTGGTCTACTCCATTCAGTGTAGTGAAGAGTGCAGTGAGCGTTACATTGGAGAAACTAAACATCCACTCATTAAGAGGATGTACCAATGCTTTCGAGAGAGCTCCTCTGGACTCCAGGCTGCTGTACATCTCATCATCATCTAATAGTTGTGAAAACACCCATTAAGGGGTGTATGAATATGTCAAGTATGTCTCAGGCACAGTGCACACTTAGCTCAATAGTCCTAGCCTACATACAGAAGCTGCACCATAGCTTTTTCCAGTTTCAATGTAGTTAGCTCCTCCCTTCAGGCAGATATAAGGCCAGTTGTCCAGTTGACAGATTTAACTTTGCTTTAGTTTCTGTTTCATGTGTTTCATTCTTAGTAAAAGCCAAAGTCCAGCATCGTCTCTGTCAGTTGACACAACAGTCAAATTATTTATATACTGTTGTAAAATGTGCCTCCTCTCTCTCCTCTGACATTCCCTCTCTTCCTCTTTCTCTCTCTCTTTCTCTCTCCCGATCCTCTTCCCTTTTTCTTTTCCTGTTCTCTCCCTCTTCCTCTCTTCTCCTTTTTGTTCCTCTGTTATCTCCATCTCCTTTCTCTCTCTCTTCTTCTCTATTTTCTCCCTCTCCTTTTTTCCTCCTGTTTTCTGTTTCTCCCTTTCTCTCTCCCATTTCTCCCTCCTTCTCCCTCTCTCTCTCCCATCCCTCTCTCCCTTACTCTTCGTCTCTCTCCTCTCTGTCTCTTGCTCCTTCACTCCCCCTCTCACCCTACCTTCCTCTCTCTCTCTCTCAGTTCTGTGTGTTGTCTCCGGTGAAGTGGTCAGACCTGAGGAAGTGTCGCTCCATAGATCCAGACCTCCATCACCTCCAGCGCTCAGGAGCTTCAGCTGGAGCATTCACCCCAACAGAGGTGCACTGCTCTGGGCTACTCAGCTGCTCCTCCTCCCTCTCCTCCTTCTCCGACACTGGATGTCATTCAGGTGAACCAGGACTGAACCAGGACTGAACCAGGACTGAACCAGGACTGAACCAGGACTGAACCAGGACTGAACCAGGACTGAACCAGGACTGAACCAGGACTGAACCAGGACTGAACCAGGACTGAACCAGGACTGAACCAGGACTGAAACAGGACTGAGCCAGGACTAAACTAAAATGAGTATTTAGTTTTGATGCTGGTTTTAGTTTCAATCAGTTTTTTAATATTTTGACCCTACTCTCCACAGAAAAGCTGCTGTCGGCGCGTGTGTTCCCGGACGTCCAGAGGGCTGGAGGGGAAGCAGGGGGCTCGGGTCTGATGTTTGCCCAGGGAGGGTGCACCATGGCCAGGCAGGACCAAACCAAACCCTGGACCCCTGGAGGGCCTGCTCCAGAGATGGACGAGGAGACCAAGAGGAACCAGAACATCCTGAACATTGTCAGAGAGGGACAGATCTCTCTCCTGGTGAGTCCTGGTTTAGTTTTTATTTAGCCCTGTTTTGATTTTCACACTGTGTCCCTAATCTCTTTCTTTGTCTCCCTCCCCCTCCTCTCCCCCAACTCTCGCTCTCTCAGCCTCACCTGGCGGCCGATAACCTGGAGCAGATCAGAGATGACCAAAACAACAACCTTCTGCACCTGTCTGCATCACAGGGTCACAGCGAGTGTCTGCAGCACCTGACATCTCTGATGGGAGAGGATGGACTAAACGAACGCAACCAAGACCAACTCACACCCGCCGGGCTCGCTGTTAAGGTGCTTCTGCCTGCTCCCGTCTACTCCTGCCTGCTCCCGTCTACTCCTGCCTGCTCCCGTCTACTCCTACCTGCTCCTGTCTGCTCCTGCCTGCTCCTCTCAGCTTCTCTGGCTCTCGCCCTCTGGCTCTATTCCTGTTTGCTCCTGCTTGCTCCTGTCTGCTTCTCTGGCTCTGCTCCTGCCTGTTTCTGTCTGTTCCTCTCTGTTCCTCTGCCTCTGCTCCTGTTTGCTTGTCAGTCTCTGCTCCTGTCGGCTCCTGTCTGTGTGAATAAATTACAGGAAGTTTAGTCTGCCCTGTCAGAGGGAAGCCCAGAGCTGATTGGCTGCCAAACAGGACGTGTGTGCCAGCAGATAAAATTAAATGGTTTCCCATCTCGGGCCAAAATTCTCAAACTTTTTACACAAACTTCCACCTCAGAGACTGTTTGACTCCACATCTTTTTTAAATGATCCAAATGAAGGGCACAAAATAGGGACTAAACAAATATAGACTAGAGGGGAACCAGAACTAACTCAGGACTAAACCTGGACTAAACCAGACTAAACCATGACTATAAGGACATCTGCATGCCTCTAAACTAGATTAAAACCAGGTCAAACCCAGATCTAAACCGAGTATAATCCAGGTCAAACCCAAGTCAAACCCAGGTCTAAACCAGATCTAAACCAGGTCACTGTTTCAGAACGGGCATCTGGAGTGTGTGCGTTGGATGGTGAGTGAGACTGAGGCCATCGCTGAGCTGAGCTGCACCAGAGAGTTCCCCAGCCTCATCCACTACGCCGCTCAGTACGGACAGGTGAGGGACACGTTTATACAGACAGTAATATACACAGATACACACAAGACACTGTGTGGGTGTGTGTGTGTGTGTGTATAATAAAACATATGTTGCTGTTGTGTTTTAGGAGAAGGTTTTGTTGTGGCTGCTGCAATTTATGCAAGAACAGGCCATTTCACTGGACGAGGCCGATCTCCACGGCAACACCGCAGTGCACACGGCCGCCCAGCACGGACACCTCACCTGTATACAGGTGTGTGACACTACAGGATGGGAAGGTGACTCTCGTCATGTGATTAATCATGTGTCTCTGCTCAGACTCTGGTGGAGTACGGCTCAAACGTGACGGTGTTGAACCAGCAGGGTGAGCGAGCATCCCAGTGCGCAGAGAGACACGGACACACCTCCTGTGCACGGTACCTGGTTGTCGTGGAAACCTGCATGAGCTTGGCCTCACAGGTGGTCAAGCTCACCAAGCAGCTCAGCGAGTGAGTACCCCCCTCTCCCTCCAGAGAGGTACTCCTGACCAAGACTAGGGTCCTGACAGGTTTAACACTGAGACTAGGGTTGGAATCACAGGGCCCCTCGCAATTCGATACCCAGTACATGGTCTACGATATGATATCACGATATGGAGCTTCCTACATTCTCAGCATGTCGTCCAGAGGTCAGGCTCAGCCCTGTCAAAGCTAAATACCTGCTGCTGTGTTTCCCTGGAGACCGAGTTCATTTCATAATCACCAGATGTGATTACAGCAGATATTAACCACTTGACGTGCCGACGTGCCGACGGCCCGCCAGCGGACCGTTATTTTTGTTACAACTTTACAGCAATGTACGTGTATTTCTGCGTCACCCACACAAACACTCTACACATCAAATGAAAGCTACGGCATTCATCTTTCTGAATATGTAAACCATTTACACCTGTAATCACCACAGTGCTGACAGGAAAGACGTTTTTTACAAGTCGGAAATGTGAATTTGGACATCGCTTACCTTTGAGCGCTGTGGTTCTGTCAAACGTCTGTCCACAAAGGAAGTTAGATCCTCCATGTAAATGGTAAAAAGCGCTTTACAACAAGGAACCACTCACCCATTCACACACACATTCATACACCAGTGTACACAGACACTGAGGGCGAGGTGGGTTAAGTGTCTTGCCCAAGGACACAACGACAGCATTCAGCTGTGTGAGTTAGAATCGCACCGCCAACCTTCGGATCAGTGGACAAACACTCTACCAACTGAGCTACTGTCGCCCTGCAGTCTGTCCAGTCTGCTGCAGGAAAGTGAAATCTGCGCCTGGACTTACTCATGATAAAATTATTGTAAAACTCATTTTTATAGGTATTGACCTCAAATTTGAAATGTAAGTGGTCAACAATCTTGTCAGTTGATATACAGTGTATTTTTCTATACCTTCATTTTCACAAATAAAATTTAGGCAAGGATGAGATTTATTTTTTTTATGTGTGTTCCAAAGTGTATAAATGCTCAGCAGACAAACTTACAGTGATTCTGACACCTGTGGGTAAAACTATAGGGTGTTACCTTTACAGAGACCCCAAACTTGTGTATTTACTACTGAGGGTTCAATAATGGTGATTATTTTAATTTGGAGAGGTCAGAACACAGGCAATTTCACCAAAATGACCCAGAATGCTAAGGGGATTTAAGGCTCAGAGACACTGACAGTGTCTGTGTGATCTGTTAAATACAGTTAAATAATAATTATTCATCATTTTCTTTCATCTAAAATTACAGCTCAATTTAGCTAAGACCTGGTTAGTAAACCTAACCAAAAACACACACCCACATGCTCCTAAACCTAATCCTGATCCTAACCTGATTCTAACCCTCATCCTAACCTTAACCTGAGTGTGAAAAATATCCTGTCTCAAAGGGTCTGTTTGGAGGAAAAACAGTGCCTCTGAGGAATAAGCATTTTTGTTCTGAAGGGGGGATGAGCGAAAGGGAGGAGAGATTCAGAGCATCAGAAACAAAAATGAAACTTTTAAAACATATTAATACTTTGTTTTGGGCGAATATAGCATTTTCAAAACAGTAAAACAAAACACGGTAATCTAAATATGTTATGTGTTACAGTTAATACCCCACAGAAGTAAAATACCCCCTCTTTATACCCCATAGAACTCAAAAATGTATATTTGGACATTGTATCTTGTGTGTGTGTAAGTGTGTGTGTGCGCGTTTGTGCACGTTTGTGTGTGTATATATGAACATTTGGACGTTGTATCTTGCGTGTGCGTGTGTTTGTGTGTGTGTGTGTATATGTATATTTGGATGTTGTATCTGTTCATACCATGCACATAAACTGTTGTGTTGTTGTTTTCACAGACAGGCGTCTGAGAGGATGTCTCTACAGAAGCAGCTCCAGAGGCTCATGGACCCAAACAAGACGGAGAGCTCCCCCTGCAGGTCTCCAGGGTCAGTCTCACACATATACTGTAGTAGTGTTGTGCTGCCATACTGTAGTACTTAAACTCACATACTACAAACACTACGCATGCTACTTATACTACTAATATTCTTCTATAAATACATTTGTTCAGTGCAATGTGGGTCCAGACTCAGCCCCTGCGTCAATTGAAAACTTTCCACAAGAATGTGTGACCCTGGTTTAGACCTGGTTCAGACCTGGTTCAGACCTGGTTCAGACCTGGTTCAGACCTGGTTCAGACCTGGTTCAGACCTGGTTCAGACCTGGTTCAGACCTGGTTCAGACCTGGTTCAGACCTGACTGAGTCCTATTTCAGTCTTGGTTTAGTCCTGGTTCAGTCCTTGTTCACAGCTAATAAAGCCTTTTTGGTTCAGTCCTGGTTCAGTTCTGCTGTAGTCCTCACATTAGCCCTGATGCCCTCACGCTCTCTCTCTGTCTCCAGTTCCCATCATGCCTCAGGGGACGCGTGGCCGGAGCTGCTGCTGACGGCGGAGGTGAATCCTGGTGATGGAGCGTGGACAGTGAGACAGCTCCAGAGCAGGGACTCCTCTGAAGCACCGTGCCCCAGGGACAGGCTCCCCACGGCGGGTACAGTGAGCCGCGACGCCCCGTTACCCCCCGGGGCACCTGGAGCCCCCGGAGCCCCGCGCAGACGAGAACTCAAATTGCAACGATTCAAAAACCTCAGCCACCGAACCATGAGCGAGTCTGACACCGAGGCAGTGACAGACCAGAACAACGGCATCTGTGAGTCCCGGTTTAGTCTTGGTTTAGTTATAGTTTAGACCTGGTTTAGTCCTGGTTTAGACCTGGTTTAGACCTGGTTTACTTCTGGTTTAGTCCTGGTTTAGTCTTGATTTAGTCCTTGTTTAGACCTGGTTTAGTCTTGGTTTAGACCTGGTTAAGATCTGGTTCAGACCTTGTTCAGTCTTGGTTTAGTCCTGATTCAGTCCTGGTTTAGACCTAGTTTAGTCCAGGTTTAGACCCGGTTTAGTGCTGATTTAGTCCTGCTTTAGGCCTGCTTTAAACTGGATTTAGATCAAGTTTAGACCTGGCTTAGTCTTGGTTTAGTCCTGGTTTAGACCTGCTTTAGACCTGGTTTAGATGTGGTTTAGATGTGGTTTGGTCCTGGTTTAGACCTGGTTTAGATGTGGTTTGGTCCTGGTTTAGACCTGGTTTAGATGTGGTTTGGTCCTGGTTTAGACCTGGTTTGGTCCTGGTTTAGTCCTGGTTTAGTCCTGGTTTAGTCCTAGTTTAGACCTGGTTTAGACCTGGTTTAGACCTGGTTTAGATCTTATGCAGTTCAGGATTAGTCCTGGTTTAAATGTGGTTTAAACAGGAACATGAACATTTAAGCGAAGGCTGAACAAGAATCCCATGTTCCCATCCTGTGTTTGTACAGATCTAAACTACAGGGATAGCAGCTTTTACACAGAATAAGACCCCATGGAGACACAGGGAGGGCATCTGATGCACAGTGACATTTCAGAACATGTTTGTAGAGTCTAAGTTACAGGTTTGGCAGATTGTTGCATACATTCTAATGCCGTATGCCTCTCGTCTTAGATGGCCACCAGTCTGAGGAGGTGAAGCCTGGCCCTGGACTCCGCCCCTCCCACCTCCCCCTCTCCCCCGACGACCAGTCTGTCCCGGATCATCTACACCTCATGATGAAGAAACACCTCCCTCACTCCAGCTCCATTTCCTCCTCCCTCTCCTCCTCTTCTGACCAGCGCAAAGCCTTCTCCATCCGAGAGTCCAAATCTGTGGACAACTACTGCAGTTACACCCTCCAAGACCACCCTCCCGAACCTCGACCCCCTGACCCCACCAACGAAGACCCAAACAAGGTCGCCACCAGCCCCAAAAGCGCCTTGAAATCCCCCTCGTCCCGCCGAAAAACCGCTCCCAACCTCAAACTCAGAGTGACGTTTGACGAGCAGATGATCCACAAAAACAACAGTACCGCTCCGAGCCAGCAGGAGGCGGAGCCAAGCAGAGTGCAGCAGAAGAGGTCATTTGGGACATTCAGGTCGATCATGGGAACGCTGAGCGGGAACGCCAACCACAGCAACAATAATGGTAACAGCGGAACAGCAGCCAATCAGAGCGCAGCGGGCCGGAAAGGAGCAAGTCCAGGAGGGGGCGCTAAAGGAAAGAGTCGGAGTAGCAATGTCTAAAGTTCCGAAATTCTGAAGGTTTTTAGAAATACTTTCGCACAACTTAAAGCAACTGTATGTAAGATTTAGATTTGAAACTCCATAAACGTGACCTCTGTGAACCCAGATCCTTACGTAACATTCACGTCAAATAGTATTTCTCATAATAATCATAACGCTGATTTATTTTTAATGACAAAAACATTGGTCATGACATTGTTTTTATTTATGTTATGATTTGACGTTTTGGTTCAAGACGATTATCCATTCAGAGCCTCACATGACTCTCTCATTTGGGTTGCCAGTTCCAAAGCTAAGACATACAGCTCCTTTAAGTGTTGGTATTTCACATTTGACAGCTTAAATAACAAATAAAAATTGCCTCCAATATTCATCATAAACAGCAAAGACGTTATATCAGTAATATTTAACGTAAACAATAGTGAGTTTTCTTGCTCTGTCTCCATCTGCTCCAAACCACAGACTGACAACACGACTGGCTGTGGACCTCCGCTATAAAACACACAAATCTCTGACCCTTAGACAGGACTCAGTGTAGATTAACAGCACAATAACAATGTGAATTGAAAATAATGAAACATGCTTCATGTTTCATTATTTTCAATGCATTAAAATATCTAAATATCAGATTTCAAAATGTCTAAATATCAAGTTTTCATGATTTATTGTATGTAAAATAGAATCTTTCCAAATTTTCAACTCAAAAACAAACTGAAATTAGTGTATCTGAAAATGATTTTAATTTGAAACTGTGAAGCTTGTCCCTTGATGTAGTTCCTTTAGTGACCAGCAGAGGGCAAGCTAATCCAAATGTCTGTGGAGGTGCCCCAAAGAAGACAATTTCCATTCAGATATTTAAGTTACAAAATGTGAAATAAGAATACAAAAATGTCCAAAAGTATTTTTAAAAACCTAAAATAAACAAAACTGAAGCTTTAAACAGCGAAACAACCTTCTCTTTTCCTAATCTTCCAGTTGATTTAATCAGTCTGTGTGAGGTTTCACCAAAGGAGCCTTTTATGTTTCAGCTTTTATTTTGGCGAGCAGTGTTATGTTATATTGTGCTTTTATTTTGGCGGGCCATGTTCTGAAGTGCCTAAAACTGTCACA
The DNA here is from genome assembly GCF_009829125.3 of Periophthalmus magnuspinnatus. Taxonomy (NCBI): domain Eukaryota; kingdom Metazoa; phylum Chordata; class Actinopteri; order Gobiiformes; family Gobiidae; genus Periophthalmus; species Periophthalmus magnuspinnatus. The sequence continues at coordinate 4,046,229 of NC_047134.1, read as the reverse complement.
AAGCACAAACTGAACTTCTCAAACTGTGTAAATGTGTCTGAGGAAAAATATTATAGCTGAGATTTTAGTTTGAATGGAAAAGTTCTGATTCTGAAAAAGACTCAACACTCAACAATCTTTTTACATTCAAGAGTAGAGAGGAGGGGAGGGCATCTGACACACACAGTTACAGGGGGATGGGAGGGCATCTGACACACACACACACACACTTACAGGGGGACAGGAGGGCATCTGACACAGTTACAGGGGGAGGGGAGGGCATCTGACACACACAGTTACAGGGGGAGGGGAGGGCATCTGACACACACACTTACAGGGGGACGGGAGGGCATCTGACACACACACTTACAGGGGGGTGGGAGGGCATCTGACACACACACTTACAGGGGGGTGGGAGGGCATCTGACACAAACTCTTGCTGGACTCTAACCCAATGTTGAATCATGGTATTTATGTTCACGCACACGTATGTTATTATGGGTTTGTGGTTACTCTCGTGCACGCTCTTTTACGTGCACGCTCCCGGCCCACGTGCACGCCTCTTTTAAACCACTGTGTAAATAGCAGCCGCAGTATTTAAGGTTTTGTACCGTTTTTTATGGATGCAGTTTTGTTGTAGCGTAAAACTGACGAAGGGTCGCGCATCTTTGAGACTCTGTGACAAAGATTAAAGATGTTTTTATCCATAAGCTGGACTCAAACGTGTTTATTTCATCTTTAAAGTGTAAACGGGCAGAAATAAGACACATCTTTGAAGAAACGCTTTAAAAATTTAAGAGAAATTTTAATGTTCATATGAGGGAGGGACGTGAACTATTGTACAGTGAAGATATACAGAAGAGGAGAAGAGAGGGTCAGAGGAGCAGACTCTGACCCTCTTTCACGTGCACGATGAGAGCCCACGTGCACGGAGGAGCAGAGGGTCAGAGGAGGACAGGGTCAGAGGAGCAGAGGAGGACAGTGGCAGAGGAGGAACAGTGGGTTGTTTGTTGATGACAATTTGAAAAACATTGGTCTGATTGACCTTTGACCCTTGGGGCGGGTTGCTTTAAGGCGCTCTCTTCATTACTGCACGAGGTGCAGACGTGTCGGTTCATGCGCGTTATTGATGAGGATCCATATTTTCTCCATAAACCGGTTGTAGACCAGGTCCAGGGAGAGTCGGAGCCGGTGTTCCGAGTCCCACTCCGACTCTTTAGGATCCGCACTAATGCGCTTTATGTCGATTCACATCGGTCACGGAGCGCGTGAAAAATCAGCGCTCAGCTCGGACCCGGAGAGTCGTTTGTTAAAGAGACGAGATACATTTAACATTTCAACATCCATTTAAACAGAGACACGGGGGCGCTGTTCACTCTGACCTCAGCCTGAACACGTGAAACCAGAGCAGGAAAAACCTTCAGATAAACTCCAGACCAGGACCAGGAAACCTCCAGACAAACTCCAGACCAGGACCAGGAAACCTCCAGATAAACTCCAGACCAGGACCAGGAAACCTCCAGACAAACTCCAGACCAGGACCAGGAAACCTCCGGATAAACTCCAGACCAGGACCAGGAAACCTCCGGATAAACTCCAGACCAGGACCAGGAAACCTCTGGATAAACTGAGTTCTTCTTCCAAAACAGAAAACTGTTCCAAACTCTGTTCCACCTTGTGATGTAATCATGTGGCAATACAGGAAGTGCTCCACTGTGTTTTTAAACTCCATACACCTTCGCTAGAATCATTTGGATGGTTTCAGTCCTGGAACTGTCAATCTCTATTGAACTAAATGTAAAAGGAGCTGTTAACTTGAAAAACTACCACTTCATGACATCACAAGGTGGAACAGAGCACGTTGAGCTTTGGAGATGTAAGAGACTAATCATAAGGTGTTACTCAAACATGTGTAAATGTGAACAAAATGGCATAATGGTCACAGGGTCAGTTTGTGTGATCCAGAAGCTTTAAAGGAGTGTCGACAAAACATTAATGGTTTGGCCTCAGCCGCTGATACACATTAATTTTGTCCCCACCAAGGAAAAAAGTTTGAGCGTCCCCAAATGAAGTCTCCTGAGATCATTTTCACTTAGTCTCTTAGTCATGGAGGAGCTTGTAATAGAGCTGCTGCTCCTCTACATCCAGAGGAGGTTAAAACCTGAAGGTTTGATGCGCCTCCACCTGTAGGGGCACACAGATTCTCAGCACAGATCTCCTGCCCCCTCTGCTCTTGTGCCTGTACACCTCCCGATGCACCTGCAGGCACCTCCCCCTGAGGCTGATCCACCTCACTTTACTTTTATTATTGTTCCTTGTGTTGCACCACGATGCAGAAGAGAGAATCAGTTTGGGGATTCTCTTCACTGACACCGGAAATACAACTTTTTTCCTGACTCCTCACTGATCCAGATTGTTCACTGATTCCTGCTGATATTGCACGGGCCTCCTCCTGCCATGGTGCCCTTGGGCCTGACACTTCCTCTGCCTGTGTGCATCTGTGTGCGTCTGTGTGCGTGTGTGTGGCCCCGTGTGACGCTCTAAGGGCCGCACAGAGACAGAAGCGCGCTCTTTAAACCTCCTCCTCCGCGCGCTGGTTACACTTAAACTAAACAAGTCCAAACAAAACATCACCGCGTCAGATCGACCCGACGCGCCGCCATCTTTTCCGCTCCAAATTGGTGTCAGGCGCGTCTCTGACGCAGAGGAGCAGAAGGATGCACGAGGCGCAGGTAGCGCAGAAAAAGCGCGGTAAAGGAGTGATGGAGGGAGAGAATAACGGGTTTAACGGAGGAGAGGAGAGAGGGATCAGAGATGTTTTATTGTCCACAGGAGCGCTCACTCGGACTCTAATTGGCACAGAGCGGCTTTGTTACCGGAGTGCGGGGGGTAAACGGGCTGTTAGCGTGCACGGGCTCGTTCGGCGCGTGCATGTGGGCCTGAGGTGTGTGCGCGTGTGTGCGCGCGTGTGCGTGGATCACGTATAGATTTTTGTGTCGGCTCTTCGCTCGCGCCCGCCGCGTCCTCCGTCAATCACGTTTAATTGACAGCGCTGCGCCGCGGTGCATGCTGGGAGATGACAGGCCGTAACGAGAGGCGCGCGCACGTGAGGCCGAAGCGCGTGCACGAGCAAGGGGCGTCATTCATCAAAAGCATTTAGTGAAAGTGACGGGTGCGCGTGATGGATCCGGCACCGCGCGACCTTTAACTAAACCACCGCTGTCACCGCGAGGGACGAGAGAACGTCTGAAACAGGTCTGAAACAGGTCTGAAACAGGTCTAAAACAGGTCTGAAACAGGCCTGAAACAGGTCTGAAACCAACACTAAAACTGGATTAAAACAGATATGAAACAGATCTGAAACAAGACTGAAACAGGTCTAAAACAGGTCTAAAACAGGTCTGAAACAGGTCTGAAACAGGTCTAAAACAGGCCTGAAACCAAGACTAAAACTGGATTAAAACAGATATGAAACAGATCTGAAACAAGACTGAAACAGGTCTAAAACCGGTTTGAAACAGGTCTGAAACCAGGATTAAAATAGGTCTGAAACAGGTCTGAAACAGGACTGAAGCAGCTTTAAAACCAGGGTTGAAACAGGTTTGAAACAGGTCCAAAACAGGTCTAAAAACAGGACTAAAACAAGTCTAAAACAGGTCTAAAACAGGTCTGAAACAGGACTAAAACAGGACTAAAACAAGTCTAAAGCAGGTCTGAAACAGGACTGAAACAAGACTGAAACAGGTCTAAAACAGGACTGAAACAGGTCTGAAACCAGGATTAAAATAGGTCTGAAACAGGTCTGAAACAGGACTGAAGCAGCTTTGAAACCAGGGTTGAAACAGGTTTGAAACGGGTCCAAAACAGGTATAAAATAGGTCTGAAACAGGACTAAAACAGTTCTGAAACATGTCTAAAACCATAACTAAAACAGGTCCAAAACAGGACTGAAACAGGCCTGAAACCAGGACTGAAACAGGTCTGAAACAGGACTGAAGCAGCTTTAAAACCGGGGTTGAAACAGGTTTGAAACAGGTCTGAAATAGGTCTGAAACAGGACTAAAACTGGACTAAAACCGTTCTGAAACAGTTCTGAAACATGTCTAAAACCATAACTAAAACAAGTCCGAAACAGGACTGAAACAGCTTTAAAACCAGGACTGAAACAGATCTGAAACCAGGACTAAAACAGGTTTGAAACAGGTCTGAAACAGGACTAAAAAAGACTAAAACAAGACTGAAACAGGTCTAAAACCAATGCTTAAACGAGTCTAAACCAGGACTAAACCTGGTGTCCAGCTGAGAACACGTCGGACCCGCAAATTTGCTACGGGTGTAGTCCTGGTTTAATCTCAGTTCAGTCCCTGGTTCAGACCTGGTTCAGTCTCTGGTTCAGTTCCGCTTCGGTCCTGGTTTAGTCCCGGTTCAGTCCCGGCTCATTAGCGTTTCTCTGTCAGTTGTTTTGTTGTTGACAGAAACCGATCGATGCCGTTTTTTTTCCTCTGACATTTTTCAGGAGGATGATTCTGTCCCAGGAGTCCTCTGCACCTCCTCTGCATCCTCCGCACATCTTCTGACCGTTTTGTCTGCTCCTCTGACCCTCTCCTCTGTATCAGGACTTGCCCAAGACCAAGATACCCACTGAATTGTTTTTTTGTGTACTTTCACACTAAAACACAGTAAATAGACTTAAAGAGGAGGTACTTTACTTCTATGGAGTATTAAAGAGGAGGTACTTTACTTCTATGGGGTATTAAAGAGGAGGTACTTTACTTCTATGGGGTATTAAAGAGGAGGTACTTTACTTCTGTGGGGTATTAACTGTAACACATAACATATTTAGATCACCGTGTTTCCTTTTATGCTATATTTGCCCAAAACAACATATTTAACCTGTTTTATAAATTTCACTTTTGTTTCTGAAGCTCAGTCTCCCCTCCCTTTCCTCTTTGGACTAAGTCACTCCCCCTTCAGAGCGCTGTCAGAACACAATCAGCTGCATCCCACTAATGAAATTACTGCACATCACATCAGGTTTGTCAAGTTACTGTGTAGTTTTGTATCATGTTTTTGTATATTTATGGAGAATTGTCATGTGGGAGCATGATGTATTTTTGTGGGCGGAGCCTTGTACAGGCTAAATGTAAGGAGATTTTTATTTGGGGCCCAGGAGAGATCGCTAGATTACTCAAACATGCATGGATGACATCTAAAACCATCTTCAGGTGTGCTGTTCCTGCGTTTTTGATGAGGGAACAACGATAAACATTGGAGAAAGCTCAAAAAAAAAAAAAAAAAAAAAAAGATTTTGTATTATACCTCCACTTTAAGATTTTACAAACTGGTGTAAAACTCTGGTAAATATTTCACACGGGTTCTTTCCACCAAACCAAGTCAGAAATATAAAAACATGAAACGCCGTCACACGCACTTTAAATGAGCAACATTATAAACTTACAAATGATCCAGATGAATGTATTGATTCCTTGTTCACGGAGAGTTTGGAGCAGACTTGTGCGCGTGGATCAGATGCCCTCCCGTTATCGACCTGCGTTGGAAACAAAGATGGCGGCGCGCTTGTTGTGCAGATAATGAGGCTTGGGTCGACAGTGAAGCGGCTCTGACCCCGGCTCCTTCGATCGCTGCTCCTCGAGTCTAAACGCACAAAACGCCAAATGTTTAAGGCACAAAGTCCAGCCAAACAGAGGATAATAAGCACTTACAGCAGGCACTGCAGCAGAGTGGTTAGCCCTCCCGTCTAACAACTAGGAGGTCTCGGGTTCGATCCCCACGGGCCTCAGAGTGTCACGTTTGGCATTTCCCATCAAACTAAAAAAGGACAGCACTGTTTTTAAGAGAATATGTGACGAAGATGATTTTATTTATGATTTTGAGTCCTAGATTGGTCCCGGGTTTAGTCCCTGATTTTCATTACCAAGTCCAAAATTCACTTTGATTTAGTCCCGGTTCAGTCCTGGTTTAGTCTGTTGTTTTAATGTCACTAGTAAAGTCATATTTTAGTTTTATTATAACTGAAATGACAAAGTCCAAAAGTAAAGAAAACATGACAGTCGCACAGTCGATCCTCCTCTGCTGCGGAGATATAACCCAGAGACACTAAAGCTGCACTGTGTAACTTTTCTAGTGGAAGGTCTGTCTGGTGCTCGTCTCCTGGAGATTTTATTGATTTGCCAGAAATGTTCCACAGTATTGCATTAAACATATCCATCTCCATGGAGACAAGCAGGAGGTGTCACCAGGCCAAGTGACAGATCAGATCTGCGGAGTGTAATTGAATAAAGAAATTTAAAAGGACATATTATGCTACCACAATAACACCTGCTTAAAGAGGGGGTATGTTACTTCTATGGGGTATTAAAGAGGGAGTATGTTACTTCTATGGGGTATTAAAGAGGGAGTATGTTACTTCTATGGGGTATTAAAGAGGGGGTATGTTACTTCTATGGGGTATTAAAGAGGGGGTATTTTACCTCTATGGCAGGGGTGTCCAAACATTTCTCTTTAAGGGCCACATATAAAAAGACAAAGCTGAGGGCCATAAACTGGTCACCAATACAGTGAATACTTCAAATCTGCATTATTATTACAAGTTAGACTGAACCATTAGACCTTTATTCATGTTTAAATTTGCAATGGGACACATTAAATATTTGATATGGGCTCGTTAAAGTAGATTTTCAGAAATGTACAGTAAAAAGTACCGTTTAAAGTAATATGGGACAATTCACATAACATATTTAGATCACCATGTTTCCTTTTGTTTTGAAAATGCTATATTCACCCAAAACAACATATAAATATGTTTTACAAGTTTCACTTTTGTTATTTCTGCTGAGTCTTCCTCCCTTTTCTCTCAGTGCTAAGTCACTCTCCCTTCAGTGCACTGAACACAATCAGCTGCATCTCACTAATGAAACTACTGCACATCACATCAGGTTTGTCAAGTTGCTGTGTACAGTTTTGTATCATTTTTTTTTTTATATTTATGGAGAACTGTCATGTGGGAGCATGGGTGACGTAGGCTTGTGGGCGGAGTCTCATACAGCTAATCGTAAGGAGTGTTTGAATAGGGCCCGGGAGAGATTGCTAGATTACTCAAACATGCATGGGTGACATCTAAAACCTCTTCAGGCAGGTTTTTGATGAGGGGCCGACGTTATAACATAGTAGGAAGAAAAAAAAAGATGCCCCCCCCCTCTTTAATGAAGCCATTATTATGCCGGTTTTAATTTTAGATTATTAAACCATCAACCGAATCATTCTACAGCAAAATTGTGGCCACAACAAACACATGGCTCTGATAGCATAGCACATCACGTTAGCATAGCATTCATAAATAAGGACCAGATAAAGAGTCCCGTTGCTGACAGCAGGGGGAGCTTGTTGTAGCTCATAGTTTATTCTCCAAATACAGACATAATTTTAAGTTACAAAATATGATATTACTCCAATCAACCAAAAGCCTGTTTACAAGAGAATTAAAGCCACGTGAACGCATCAGATGTGTTCTCATTGGGATTATCTTTGGCATTTATAACAAAACTATCAAACATTTCACTGTAATTTTGAAGGAAAAACACAGGCACAGAATAATAGGCACACCGTCATCAGTCTGCCCCAGGGCAAAAGGAGGGGCGGTACTTGGGGGTCGTTCTCTTCACTCGTTGGGACAGTTTTATGTCAGTTTTGAGAGTGAGGTCACCCACTGCTTTCGTCTCCATCCAAACGAAGCTCGCAGTTACAGGGTCGAACATGGAGCCCAGTTCCATATTTGAAATTCTGACTGAGTATCATAGCAACCGAAGAGCAACCGGTTAGCGGGGGACAGGCGCTTAGCAACACAATAAATCAAAACATGTTGCTAATGCCGGTAGGAGTGACCTCAGGGAGAGAAGATGCCTGATTGGTCTGTTATTCATGTTCATATATAATACAAACATTTTAAGACCAAAATGACAAATCTGACCAAATGACGAGCTGCAGTTACAGAGACAGGGGCGATGGATTTTCAATAGAAAGTGAATTGAAGCCAGAGGCGATGGAGCCTGAAACGTGGCCATGAAGACGTGCTATTTGGAACGCGGCAGCTAGCAGGTTAGCTATGTCCATTCAGTGTATGGTCAACTGCGGTAGTTTTTGGTTCAGTTTTGGGTCAGGTTGTCACTTGTTGGGGCAGAAGGGGCAGTTGTTGCTCTTGCTGGACTTTAGCCACACCTGGATACACTCCTTATGCACTGTGTGGGAACATTTCAGCTCGAACTTTGCTCCGGGGTCGATGGGCTTCTGGCACATGAGGCAGGGCTTTCGGGTGGAAGGGGAGGCGGGTGCAGCAGGCGCAGGGGTGACAGGTGAAGACGCCTCCACCTTCACCCTGACCCGATCTATCACCTCCTCCATAGAGAGTCCGGCTAACGTCCCGCGGTCCATCTTCACCTGTTGGAGCAGTTTGGTTAGCTCCGGGCCCGAGCACTGTGGGAATTGAACCCTCAACTTCTCCAGAATTTTGGTCAGTGTCCCAACGGCTGCAGCAGGTGGGGCAGTTGCATTAGCAGTTGCATTAGCAGTAGCATTAGCAGTAGCATTAGCAGTAGCATTAGCAGTAGCATTAGCAGAAGCGTTAGCAGAAGCGTTAGCAGTAGCATTAACAAGGGGAGGAGTCTGTGCTCGAGGAGGCGGGACGTGGACAGGAAGCGAGGTCACAACGAAGCGCGGGGGAGGATGATGATGCAATGGATGCGGGAATCGTTGCCCTGGAAACGGAGGAGGCGGATGCAGATGCAGAGGGAAGTGGCCGTGTATGGGCCGATTCGCAAGGAGGGGGACTCCGATTGGTCGAACATTGGGAAGGGGCAGAAGGGGAGGGGTTGGGGGCGGAGTCTGAGGGCGAGGGGTGATTTGCATGATACGGTGGAAGTACAGATCCGCCTGGAAAATAAAGAATAACAAACATCCGCTCATAAAGTTGTATTAATCCTTCAGTTCTGCTTTAGTCACTCCTTTAGTCACTCCTTTAGTCACTCCTTTAGTCACTCCTTTAGTCACTCCTTTAGTCACTCCTTTAGTCACTCCTTTAGTCACTCCTTTAGTCACTCCTTTAGTCACGTTCAATCCCTGTTTTAGTCTTGGTCCCTGGTTTACTCCTAGCTTCAGTCCCCAGTCCAGTCCCCAGTCCAGTCCCCAGTTCAGTCCCCAGTTCAGTCCCCAGTTCAGTCCCCAGTTCAGTCCCCAGTTCAGTCCCCAGTTCAGTCCCCAGTTCAGTCCCCAGTTCAGTCCCCAGTTCAGTCCCCATCTCACCATGGGCACTTGAGGCAGATGCGGTAGAGGCACTTGTGGCAGGGTCTCCAGGTGTTGTCCTCTCTCGAGCTTCAGCAGGAGTTCAGTGAAGGTGCTCTGGATCTCCTTCTGTCTCCTCCTCACTGCTGCCTCCCGGGAATCCCACTGAGCCTTCTCCTGTCTGTGCAGCTGTGGAAGCTCCGCCCTCAGCCCATTCAGGTACACGCCCACCTGGAGACAGCCAATCACGTTTAATCACAGTATTTAACTTTTCTCAAATAAAACTATGTTCTTTTAATTTTGGATGTTCTTTTAATTTTGGATGTTCTTTTCATTTTGGATGTTCTTATTCTACTGAAAAACAAAAACCTGCGTCCTTACAGTGGGGGGGCTCGCATCTCCACAAACATGACTCTGGTTTTAACTTTCCTTTGCTGTTTTTTCAGTTTTCCTGTGTATCATTTAGGACTAAAAAACTAGAGACAAGTGATATATCAGTAACACTGAGACTGTAGCCGATATGTGAGAGTTGAGGACACACGGTGTCGACACAGGGGCCACAAAGATCTGTGCCAAATACTGACAATGCTGAATATCAAACCGATACCGAGATGGCAGCTAACTTCGGCACATTTACACGTGTATTTTTTACTGGTGTTTATTAATGTGCATTGTCCCTTTTAAATAAATAAATAAAAATAAAATAAATAAAATAAAATATCACCCCTCCACTAGTATTAGAAGTACTTTTTATAGTACCAGCAGTAGTATGTGAAGTAGTATTAGTAGTATCAGTAGTACCTGCAGTAGTATCAGTAGTACCTGCAGTAGTATCAGTAGTACCTGCAGTAGTATCAGTAGTACCTGCAGTAGTGTTGTACCTGGTTGAGCCAGCTCTCGATCCTCTCGTTGGCCGTGTCTCTCTGTTTCTCTATGGCCACTCGCTCGTCCCTCTGGGCCTTGTTCATGGCCTCTTTCGCCTCGGTCTGAGCGCGCTCAGTTTGACTCCTGAGCTCGGACATTTCCTGGTCCCAGAGACGCTGCTCCTCCCCCTGCTCCGCCTCCAGAGATGAGAGTTGAGACTCCGCCTCCACAAGCTCTGCTGCCAGCCTAAAGGACAAACACGTCAGATGCCCTCCCATACCACTGAGTCAGAAACTATAACATCCTCCTGTATCCCTGTGTGTCAGATGCCCTCCCATCATTTGACCTCTGTGTGGGCGGGGCTCACCTATCACGCTCTTCCTGGGCGTGGTCTCGCTCTGTTGTCATTTCCTGGATCTTGGACAAGAAGTTCTTCCTCGTAGCTTTGGAGTTATTCAGCTGCAGCTTCACCCGTACAGACTCCATCTTCTCCAGAAGAGCCTGAGAAAGAACAGAAAGAGAGGGACAAAAGGAAAGAAGGAAGACAGGAGAGGCGGAGAAGGGGAGGAGAAGAGAGTTTTAACTCAGGGGATCAAAAAGCAAAATGTTTCACTTTCATTTTTGACACAGAGTCTTCCCTCCCTTTGCTCTTTGTGTTAAGTCACTCCCACTTCAGAGCACTATCACAACACAATCCTCGCGCATCCCACTAATGAAACTACTGCAGTTACTGTGTACAGTTTTATATCATGTTTTTGTATAATTATGGGGACGTGTGGGACCATGGGTGATGTAGGCTTGTGGGCGGAGCCTCGTACAGGCTTGTACAGCTAAATGTAAGGAGGGTTTGAATAGGGCACGGGAGAGATTGCAAAAATACTCAAACATATTTGAATGACATCTAAAACCTCTTCAGACATGTTTTTGATGAGTGATCAGCCTTAGAACACGGGGGAAATCTCCAAAAAGCCCATTTCACACACTCCGCCCTCAGTGTTTTGTACCTGGTGCTGTTTGACAGCCTCGTCCCTCCTCTTCGTCAGTTGGCTCTTCCTCTTGTTGAAGTCGAGCTCGTCCTGTTGCTCCTTCAGCTTCTCAGAGTTGAAGTCCTGGCTCAGTCTGGACCCAGACTCGATCATGGTCCTGACCTGATCCTCCCAGTCCAGGTCTGTGTTTGTCCCACAGTCTGAGACCCGGCCAACATCTGAAAGAAACAGACGTGAGGAAAAACCCAAGTGTTAAAAGGCCCAGTTTAGTCCTGCTTTAGTCCTGGTCCAACCCTGGTTCAATGATGGTTCAGTCCCGGTTAAGTGGACTTGTTTTTTTCTTTAGACCTGGTTTAGTCCCGGTCTAGTCCTGGTTTATTGTAGTCCTTAATGTAGTCCAAGTTTAAATCCCGGTTTAAACTCGTGGTGGTTCCGTCCCGGGGCTGAGTGCTCCCGCTGGGAGTGACCCAAACCCGGCTGCAGAGTCTTACCTTTCCCCGGAGCCAGGACCGAGTCTCCGGAGCAGACCAGCCTCGCCACAGCTTCCATCCCTCGCCTTTAAACTCACAAAAACACGGATGTGGCCTATTTCATATTCAAGTGGAATATTTGCTGTTTAAACTGACTTATTTCTGATAAACATGAGAAACAGAGCGGAGAGAAACAGGTGCGTCTCTTAAAACCGTCCCTTCCGGTTTGAGACACGCTCCGAAGATCGTCTATGGAGGAATCACTCTGGATCTATCCCTGCCAGATCCATTGATGCAACACAGAAGAAGATAAGATAAACCTTTATTTGACTCACAGTGGGAAACATACAGAAATAACAAATATACATCAATCATACGTTTTTAATAGCTATAATACTAAACAAATGCTTTTAAAATATGCATATTGTAATAAATTGTGTTCTTATGACAGATTGTTGTCAGAATGTTTCCCTCTTTAAATGTCCTATATAACATGATTGTTTCATTCACACATGTTTGAGTAACACTTTATTAGTCTGTAATATCTCCAAAGCTCAAAATGCTCCGTTCCCCCTTGTGACATCATATAGTGGTAGTTTTCAAGTTAACAGCTCCTTTTACCTTTAGTTCAGTAGAGATTGGAAACTCCAGGGCTGAAATTATCCTAATGATCCTAGGGAAGGTGTGTGGAGTTTAAAAACACAGTGGAGCACTTCCTGTTTTACCACTTGATGACATCACAAGGTGAAACAGAGTGTTTTCTGAGGAGAACTCAGCCTAAATATACAGGGTTTGTGTGTTAAACATGTGCAAATGAAGGTCTGTTTGTGTTGAGGAAACAACATTAGAACAGAGAGCAGAGAATGGCCTAATACAGGACCTATAATGAAAACATAAATATTTAATTAAAATGATTAAAACTTTCTTTAGATTAGTATCAGTGCAAATTATTTTTATAGGGCTTGGAGAGAAATTGAAATGAATTAATAACTTTTTTGCAATAAAATTAAATAAAATAAATGTTTACATGACAAAATAGCAAATCAGCCCCAAAAATATCCCACTTTTGCAAGAATAAAAGCTTTTCAACACAACACAGTTGTCTCCATGGATATGTCATTGGTATTCCTGTTATTTTCCACAGTATGGCATTATTAAACTTAATATCTCCATGGAGACAAGCAGATGTGGCACCACCAAATCAAGTCAGATGTGTGAGGACATGACAGGTCACAGTAATATGTATTTTTGAGATATAAAACACTTGTAATTGTAATTAATAATGATATATTTATTTTTGTATAGTTTTTTTGTTAGTATTATCACTTAAATTATTAAAATTAAAGTAAAAAAACAAAACAAAAAACTTCCACCTGTGTCTTTCCCGCAGCAGAGTGGTACCTCCTGTCCGCTCCTGGCCACGGCGTTGGTCACATGACACCGGGGCAGGAGCAGCCTCACAGCCCGCTCTCCACAGCTGCTCCTCGGCCACAGTCCCTCCGCCTGTCCGCTCCTCTCCTCCACACCTCCAGACCTCCGCACACCCGCCCGGGCCATGGCGCAGGACCACAGCGGATTCCAGGAGCTCGAAGATGGGGACGAGCTGTTCCCGGAGCCGGAGGTAAGGCCCGGGGAGGCGCACGGGAGCAGGCCGAGGATAGATCCATGGAGCTGGGCGTGATGCTCCTGTCAACACCAGGGGATAGGAGCTGTAAAAACGGGTCAAATCAGCTCTGTCTCCCCTTACCCTGGTTTAGTCCGGGTTTAGTCCTGGTTTAGTCCTGATTTATCTTTGGTTAAGTCCTGGTTTAGTCCTGGTTTGGCCCTGGTTTAGCCTAGTTTCCCCCTGTTTCAGTCCTAATTTATACAATAAAAATGAAAACATGCACATTTAGTGAATGGCAATCTGTTATAAATAATATTTAGTTGAATCAAACGCGTTTAAAACATTGAGTGTTGTTTTGAAGCGCTGCTGGAGCCGGAGGAGGCACGTACGTGTGACGTGTGTGCGTCAGGTGACTGTCACAGGTGAAGCGCGGGACGTAACGGTTAAACACTGATCTGTGGCATCGTGTTTAGAAAAACTGAAAGTTAAAATAAAATAAAACTGTTACCATTAACGTTTGGGTTTGTTTTAAGCAGCTGTGCAAAAGTCCATCACAGCATAGAACATGAAACTCTGTAAGAACCTGATAATAAAACTGCAAGAGACGAGGAATAAGTGAACAACCAATTGTAGTAGTAGTAGTTGTAGCAATAGTGACAGTAGTAGCAGTAGTGGTAGTAGCAGTAGTTTGTACGTTGTGATGTATTTCATGTTAAAATTTTAACCAAAAATGTTGAAATCTGGAGCCTGGAGACCCCAGGGCCAGTGCTTTACTGATGAAAGTGACTTTTCTTTCTGGAAGTTGTGATGTCTTAACGGTCATTGGTGGTGATGTCATAACGCCTCTGTTTTATCACCAACATGACTTTTGACCTTCAGACAGTCAAAACAGATCAGGGCTCTTCTGTTCAATCATTTCATACAAATCAGCTCTTAGTAGTAGTAGTAGTAGCAGCAGTAGTAATAGAAGTAGTAATACCAGTAGTAATAGCAGTAGTAGGGTTGTCAAAAGTATCAAAAATCTGAAACTAATATTGAAACTAGATACTCAATTGAACGAGTATTGAATCTGAAAAATCATTTATCTGGACAAATGGGACCTTTCCTGAACAGTTTC